>NW_015507055.1:34602-35944 GCF_001515645.1 Sinocyclocheilus grahami
AGTGGATTAACAAAATTTGAAGCGTTAATAAAATAATTAACAAAATTTGAAGCACCTGTGCACGCAAAGGGAAGGGATGAAAGTCCTTCTGGTTAGATCATCAGCCTGGGCTGTTGCACTGGGTCGTCAGTCTGTGATGGCACTCAAAGGCCTGGTGTTGTCGTGTATGGTCTCCGTTGTTTCTCTGCCTCTCCTCAGGCTGGCTTTTGATTGCTTCTGCCAGAGGTTTGCATTTCAGGATGTTCTCTTCACCCTCAGGAAAAGTCTCAAGTGAAAGAATCACCTTTTCCTGCATTAAGTCAGCCTTTCTCCATGCTGAAGTGTGCACAGTCGCGAAGGGGGCTCGACCTACAGCATGTTCCAATGCTGAAACGGCTAGCAGTAGTTTACCTTGGCTGAGGGAGCACAAACCCAGCTCTCAACGAGAGGGGACTCGACCTGCAGCATGATTGTAAAATCAGAGGGGTAAGCGTACTGCAAGCTAGCCAAACACTCAGCGCATCAGGGAGGCCTAATTCACCTGATGCTGCTGGTTCCAGGTGCTCTGGAGAAACAGAGAACTCAAACTTCTCATGTGAGAGGAGAACTCCGAATTCAGAGGAATAGCGTTGCTCATTCCAGGTAACCCTTTGATAAAAAGGGGAGCACTGCTCAATACTACCACGAGGACAGCCCATGGAGCGAGGAATCCAACTCCTCAGAGAGGATTAACGCTCAAAGGAAAACACCATACTCACAATAACCCTCAATGGTGAGGGGAGCGATGCTTCCAGACACACTAGTTTAGTGGAGCCCAAGGTACCGGCGTCTAAACCAACTCAGAGAAAGGGAACGAGGCTCATAACGCGTAACCCTTACCATCCAGGATTTCAGAAAAGTGGGCAAAGCATATCGTGCACACTTACCACTTATGTGGATTTTAGAAAGTGGGCAAAGCATAACGTGCACACTTACCACCTATGTGGATTTTAGAAAGTGCGCATAGCATAACGTGCACACTTACCACTTAGAAAGTGCGCAAAGCTTAACGTGTGCACTTACCATAGTATGGATTTAAGAGTTTTCCAAGCATCTGTTTACAGATACCCGGAAATACTGAGCCAAACGGGAGAGGCAAGCTCAAATACAACCCTCTAAGGTGAGGGGAGCACTGCCTGAGACAGCATTACACAGGAAGGTTCTCGCAAATGCCACCTATACTACCCGCTCGATGCCTCAGCAAGAGGGGATATCCTGGTGATCGGCAGGCCCCTCAGGGTGACCTAGATACGGTAGACCAGACAGGGCAGCCTGAAAGCATAAGCCCAGCCCGGACGTCCAGGAAATCTTTGCAGTGCCGTGC
>NW_015507055.1:37275-37944 GCF_001515645.1 Sinocyclocheilus grahami
GATATATTTATTTAGAAATGGATCGTACTCACACACCATGGTTCCCGCATCGGAGCCCCGTCCGAAGAAGCCTCTGGTCCGGACCATCAGTAAGGTGGTCACTATGAAGCCATAGAACCAACCAAACATCATAGGTCCAGCATAGAAGACTGTAATGCGGGAAACTCCCACCTAACCTCGGCCAGGTGGAGATGGTGGTTACAGGGGAATTAGGAAGGGGAAGATAAGGGCAGATGTAAGACCCCCGAAGGAAATGAGTAGATACTGAGGTATCACTCTGATCCGGACAAAGCGCTGACGCCCTGTCTGGAATCACATCCCTTAGGTCTTTTACCTTCCTTCCTTTGACCCGCGATTATTCCTACCCCTACCCGCGGGCGGGGGAGGAGCGCGAGCTGCGACACTAGCTTTCTGTGGCCGTCTCTGATCCTCAAACCGAGATTGGCCAGGACCCCTTGGGTTGTTCGGGCTCAGACCTGGACCTCCGTAAAGACCTCATTAGGAGAAAGGCCCTCGCCTTTATCCAGGTCTTTCAGCAGGCAAGCCTGATATGCTTGGGGCATCACCATCGTGTGCAATGAAGCGTCAGCCCGACCTGCTGCTGCTGCTGCGTATGCCCTGGCATTAGAGCGAGATGTCAAGGAGGGAGTCTTAAAAGAGGACGTCTCA
>NW_015507055.1:38057-39337 GCF_001515645.1 Sinocyclocheilus grahami
TTTCAACATCCCTACGGTCCATTTAACCCCTGAAGATGCAAATGACTGCCATTACACCTCATATAGAGTGGTATACAGTGGAGATCAAAATTAGAGAACGACCTACAATTTCCTACATTTGAAACTCACTGCTTAGTTCTGTTTGAAGTTATCCTAACAGGAGTGAAAACACAGTTTCTTAAGTATATTTCATGAGTTAAATGTATTCTCAAGCACAGTATAAAAAACCTAAATGAAATATTTGAAATAGAACACTGATCAAAATTAGAGAACACTTACAGATACCTCCAAATTATTGGTGTTAATCTGGCACCTGGTGCTAATTTCTTTAATTATATGACAAACCCTATTTAACTGGCAGCATTCCTTTCATTTTCACTGAGATTGCAAGATGGTGAGCTGTTCTAAAATTACTGAAACCCTCCGACAGCATGTTGTCCAGATGAAGGCAAAGAGGAGGTTTAAGGGAATTCGGACTGAACACCCACTCTGCAGTGACCAAGCCTCTCATCAGCAGAAAGAATCAAAAAGATAGGCTCACCTTTGCTGAGGAGCATGTTGTGTGGAGAGGATAACTGGTCCAAGTTCACTTTAGGGATGAGAGTCAGTGAAAGGTGGAGGAAGAAGAGTCATGGTTTGGGGAATGTTTTGGGCAGCAGGAGTTGAGCCTCTTATACAGCTACATGGCAGAGTGAATGCAAATGTTTTCAACATGCGGTTCCTTCCCTGCGTTCATCGCCCAATCAGCCAGAAATTTTTATGCAGGACAATGCTCCCTTCACACGGCAAAACAAGTAAAGCAGTTCCTTGAAGCTGAAAAAATTTAAATAATGAAATAGCCAGCCCAGAGTCCTGATCTAAACCCAACTGAAGTCTCTGGAAAATCTTTGGTGACAAAGTTATGGCTAAGAAACCCACTGCAGTCACCAAACTGTGGAAGAGAGTGGAAGAAGAGTGGAGCAAGATAACAGCAGACCAGTGTGAGAAATTAGTGATCTCCTGTGGCCGCAGATAATTAATGAATAATAATTATAATAATAATAATTTATGCATTTAGCAGACGCTTTTATCCAAAGCGACTTAAGTCTCTGGAAAATCTTTGGTGACAAAGTTATGGCTAAGAAACCCACTGCAGTCACCAAACTGTGGAAGAGAGTGGAAGAAGAGTGGAGCAAGATAACAGCAGACCAGTGTGAGAAATTAGTGATCTCCTGTGGCCGCAGATAATTAATGAATAATAATTATAATAATAATAATTTATGCATTTAGCAGACGCTTTT
>NW_015507055.1:39913-43034 GCF_001515645.1 Sinocyclocheilus grahami
AAGAGCCTGTGCACTTCCTACTAATTTCTGACTGCGGTAACCTTCAGAAATTTTAGTTATCTTTCTTTATGCTACAATCACTGCTGTTCTCTAATTTTAATCACTGTGTTAATTTAGATTTTTGTTTTCGAAAAATAAAGGGTTTTTGTTGAGGTACCTTGGCTATTTTGTAAAACACTGTTTTACTAGTATGGTATAGCCTCAAATAAAATTCCTTCAAATTTTGAACGGTGAAGATTACATGATTTCTGAAAAAATCAAGTGTTCATAAATTGTTGTCTAATTTTGACTTCCAATATATATCTATATATATATTAAGGCTGTCAGTTTAACATGTTAACTTAATTAGTTATGGAAAATAAAAATATACTGGCCCCGCTTCAGACCTGTTTGTCATCTTATATTTCATACTGTTGACAAATATGATGCAGGGCAACAACTCCATTAATGCAGTTATGCCATAAAATGCAATATTGTTGTAAAAAATGCCCCTGTATGAGTTTTTGTCTTATATATTTATATCATATCATATGATAAGCGATATCACACAAGCAGGGAGAGCAAGTGCAATTTTTGTCCCGAATAGCACAACTGCAAATGTGATTTTATACAACAGTTCAGTAAATAAGAAGTTAATACAGTATTGTGTTATATTTTAAACACAATATTATCTGGTTTTGCTCAGTTTTGCCAATGAAAATATTACTTCTAAAGCCACAGCAGAACTGTTGTGCATCTCCGAGCAACACAGCAGTGTTTAGTTTGTAAATCGATGTTTTGAACAAATCGGGTGAACCGATGATTCAAAGGCTTATTCATAAAGAGAGTCATTTACGTCATTCCTGAATGAATTATCTGTTTGAACAAATCAAATAAATCAATGACTCATAAAAACATTTACTGCTACCTTCTGGCAGTTTTATTTTCTTATTTAGAGTATCATTTCATTTTAAAGCAAATGAATTTACCGGCACCCTTGTATGAACAAAGAAGCCTGTGAAAATAAATCTGCATCATTAATCCTTTTGATCTTTTATTAAAAAAAATCAAAAAAACCTAACCTTTTATTGAAGTAAAACAATTGAAAACAAGAATGAATGTTCTGCCATGACCATTCCAGTTCCCTGACCTGAACCCTGTAGAAAATGAGTGTACCAAAGATTATCATAATCAATGTCCATCACATATGCGGACTGATATCTAAAGGTTTTTTATTTTTATTTGTTTCACTAACATTTGGATATAAAAATTGAATAAAACTTCAATAAAAATAGCTAGCTAGTATAACTGCTTATCTTAAAAGTCCATAGATATCACTATTATTTAACACGTTCTCCGACAAGCGGAAGCGATGAGACCTGTTTGGTCAGGTGATGTTCGACATATACCCTATTGTGGCCAACGTGTATTTGAGAAAAACATCTTTTTCATAACAAGACCCCCCCCCTCATATTTTCAGTTGTTTTACTTCAATGAAAAGTTTTTCATTCAGTGTTTTTATTTAAATAAAAAATTGTAACGAATCAGCTCATGGGAAATATGAATAATTAACCATAACTAGTTATAATTAATTATGAATATTTTAGATCCGCTGTAGATATTTAGCTGACCTCTCAGGGTCAACTGTCTTGTCAATTCTAAGAACGTTAATTTCCTGGTTAAGGGAAATAACTTACAAGCATGCCTAAAATAGTCTAAAAATATCAAAGACAAAATACACGATGGCAATAATATACCCAATGACATGAAGGATACACTGTTCATTCAAAGAAAGGTTTTCCTATGAATGAATTAGTAGAAAAGTCCATTTCTACTGTGCATTTGTGCCTCTTGCTTCTGGAAAATGCAGCTGAGAGTCTCTGCTCACATTCCACAAGGTCGTAAAAGTATCTGGTGTCAGCATTGCTATGGAACCAGGGGCCTGTTCAGCTTCCTGGGGTGTTACAGATTATTTGTCAAATCTAGCTAACAAAATATATATATTGTGTGTTTGAGTGGTCCAGACGCTACAAAATCAAAAGGAATGCAGATTTATTTTCACAGGCTTTTTAGTTTATATTTACAAAGGGTGTCAATAATTATGGCCACAACTATTATATACTGTATATAAATTAAAATTCATCGTGGAAAGATTTTCCAAATTAACGCTTTCTGGAATTTACAAATTAAGGCATCTGAAAAATACTTTGAGGCTTAATGAAATTCACTGAAGCCTCAGGTCTGCATTATATTAAACAGTCATTTAATTATAACATGTTGACAAAGTAAAACATTTTTTCAAAGTTAAAAGGTTTTTTGCTTTTTCATCATGTTTTTATTCACTTTCATCAGCCTTTTTAACAGAGGATTTAATGCTGCAGAAATTCTTGCAAATTCACAAAACAAACATGAAGAAGAAAGCAAAGTATATTTTTGAGGGCAACAAAGACAATGACACAGATCTCAAGACTGTTTACACAGAGCTGTTCATCACAGAGGGAAAGATGAAAGATGTCAATCACGAACATGAGATTCTGAAGATTGATGATGTTTTCAGGAACAAAAAAACACAGGACAAACCAATCAAATGCAATGATATATTTACTGAACTGAGGAAAAACAAAGAGGAGAGGATTGTGCTGACCAAGGGAGTCGCTGGCATCGGAAAAACTGTCTCTGTGCACAAGTTCATCCTGGACTGGGCAGAAGGAAACACCAATCAGGATATAGAGTGTGTGTTCCTGCTTCCATTCTCGAGAGCTTCGGTTTTTCTTTGAAGATTCAGAAACTACAGCTAGACAAAAGCTTCAGTTCTTCTTTAGAAATGTCAAATTTCACGACTTAACAAAGAGGGCCACTGATAAAGCAATGCAGAGTCAGAGAGGACATCTGGACCTGTTCCTGCGGTTTCTGATGGGCATTTCACTGGAATCCAGTCAGAACCTGCTCAAAGGCCTGATCTCACACACTAAGGACACCACAGAGAGCATCAGACAAACAACTGAATACATTAAAGAATTACAAAAACAGGACATCTCAGATGAACCTTCAGTCAATCTATTTTACTGCTTACTTGAGCTGAAAGATCATTCATTATATGAGGAAATCCAGAGTTACCTCAGTTCAGATGCACATCCAGGAA
>NW_015507055.1:46398-50128 GCF_001515645.1 Sinocyclocheilus grahami
AGAGAGGACATCTGGATCTGTTCCTGCGGTTTCTGATGGGCATTTCACTGGAATCCAGTCAGAACCTGCTCAAAGGCCTGATCAAACACACTGAAGACACCAGTGTGAGCATCAGACAAACAACTGAATACATTAAAGAATTACAAAAACAGGACATCTCAGCTGAAGCTTCAGTCAACCTATTCTACTGCTTACTTGAGCTGAAAGATCATTCATTATATGAGGAAATCCAGAGTTACCTCAGTTCAGATGCACATCCAGGAAGAGACCTCTCATCTTCAATGTGCACAGTGTTGACCTCAGTACTGCTGATGTCAGAGAAGGCGCTGTATGAGTTCAACCCAAAGAGGTTCACGTCATCACGAGCAGACTACAAGAGACTCATTCCAGCTGTGAGATGCTGCAGAAAAGCCCTGTGAGTAATTTCACTGACTGATGTTTAATTAAACGTTTTGTTCTACATCACTAAACAATTGAATGTTAAAATACCATGTGAAATATTTTCACACTGTCTGGATTTTGAAGGGTATAATAAGTTATTGCAGAATGACTGAACATCAGAAAATAATCTGGTTATACATTCTGTTCTGTCAGATTTGACGGCTGTCATCTTGATGAAGCATGCTGTGAAACTGTGTCTTCTGCTCTACAATCATCAAACTCTCATCTGAGAGAGCTGGACCTGAGTAACAATGACCTGCAGGATTCAGGAGTGAAGCTACTCTCTGATGGACTGAAGAGTTCACACAGTCGACTGAACATACTGAGGTTTGACTTTCACATTCACTCAATCACTAGGTTCAAATATATGGAAGAATAGGTGTTTCTTAACTATAGCTAGCAGATATTTCCCATCTATACTGTAGTATGATTGTATCAGAGGCATTTTCTCCAAGAAAACAAGACAGGCAACACCTACTCAAAAAACCTGATGAGAAAACAATCGGGCTTCCCAACCATCCTGGAAAACCTGGGATTTTGTAATGCTGTTTTCCAGTTATGAGAATTAAATAATACCTACATTTCTTTATGACTTCTTTGAACATTATGTTTCAATGAACTGTTTTAAAAAATGTTACCTTTCCTTATGAATTAGATTACAATAGATTTATTTTCACTTCATCAGTCAAATCCTCAGCTCAGAGGATCATATTACTCTTGGTTTCTGCCTCATTTCAGTAGGACAGATTCAGTGTGTTGATAACTAGACACCCGCTATGACCGGATCATTGAGTCAGTGAGTTGAACTGGATCAGTTTGATTCATGAACGATTTGCTGCAGTGTTGAGCACAAATGCACAGATGAGTTATGAACAGGAGTTGAACCTGAAGCATTTTTTGGGCCTTGGAGATGCTGCCCTGACATTTGTGCTTATTTAAGATACTTATAACTTTTTAATAGATACATCAGTAACACTTTATAATAAGTATACAGTAATAATACATTTTCAAATTATTTGCAAACTGTTGTGGCTCTTGTAAAGAAAAGGTGCTGCAAAAAAAAACCGGTAACACTTTCTATGAAGCCTGTATTTATAATGTATTTATAATGCATTATAAGGGTATTCGTATATATTGAATGAATAATGCATTATAAAAAAATGTATACTATGTTGTATCATCTCATGAATAATCATAAGAACAGTTTTAATGTATTATAATACTTATTTGTGGTTATAGCTTTTAAGAGTATGATGATTTATAACACACAATGAACATGTTGCATCCACTTCAGTTACAATGAATTATATTTCTCATAGTTATAATGTATTATAAGTCTCATATCTTGCCAATGTTTAAGATCTGCACAATAATTTAGTACATCTTATTAGTGTTTTTACTGTAAAATGACAAATGCAAAGTCTTCATGAATACATCCAAAAGGCTTTATAATGCAGTCTTATTATTTATAAGTGTTCTTTGTCTGCTTTAAGTATATAAAGTCAAAATAAAATCAATAAAATCAACATAATCAGGACAGGAACAGGAAACTAACCAAATATGGGCATAGGAAGGTACATGGGGAGCAAGACACACAAAACACAGAACAAAGTCTGACAACAGGAAACACCCAAAAACACTGAACCACTCCTAACCTCTCACAAGATGTAGTAAGATACTGTGCACATCTTAAATAATGTCACGATATGAGATAATCCATTATAAATTAAGTGTATTTAATATGGAATTCATTGTGTGTTATGAATACACATTTGTGGTTATAACTTTTAAGAGTATGATTAAGTATTACAATGTATTATAATTGTTATGATTATTTATGAGATGATGCAACATATTCTAAGTTTTTTTTAATAATGCATTAATTATAATGCCTTAATAATACCCTTATAATGTATTATAAATACAGGTTTTATAGAAAGTGTTACCCCAAAAGCTCTTGGTGCATTGTGCACCACAGTGTTGCGATCCAGACCCACATTAAAAGCAGCAGACAAGGTCCGTCCTTTTTTGAACTGCTTAAGAACCTGTTTACATCACGCCAGCACTTGATCTGGTGTATGAAAAAAAAAGTATTGTACACAATGAGAATGCTGTACAACACAGTACACACACATATGATAAAATAAAGCATATAAGCTCTCATTTCTTCTCCTGATAAAGCATGAAATCAGAATGCCATAACAGTAAGATCCTGATGTTTTGCAGGGGACAGACACAGTATTGGTTCCACTTGTGGTGTTGAATTGAGTTGAATTGAGTATTATTTATGTGCCACAGAAGTTTAGTACAAAATGCAATACAACTATTGGGTGATCATATTTAGTATTTTGGGGTTTTCCCGATCACCAGGATATCCTCTTGAAGCATCACCCCCCCTCACCATTGAGGGTTATTGTGAGTATGCTGCAACGTTATTCCTATGAATTCGGAGTTCTCCTCTCACTTGAGAAGTTTGAGTCCTTTGTTTCTCCAGAGCGCCTGGATCCAGCAGCATCAGGTGAATTAGGCCTTTCCTCTGCCTCCCTGATGCGCTGAGTGTTTGGCTAGCTTGCAGTATGCTTACCCCTCTGATTTTACAATCATGCTACAGGTCGAGCCCCCTCTCGTTGAGAGCTGGGTTTGTGCTCCCTCAGCCAAGGTAAACTACTGCTAGCGTTCCAGCATTGGAACATGCTGTAGGTCGAGCTCCCTTCTCGACTGAGAACTAGGTGTGTTGCTCCCACAGCTAAGTAAATTATTGCTAGCTGTTCCAGCTTTGGAACATGCTGCAGGTCGAGCCCCCATCTCTGATTGAGAACTGAGTGTGTTGCTCCCTCAGCTGAATAACTATATTTATATATATATATATAAATAACGCTATTTCTATCTATGGGCTGCTCTTTTAGGGTGCCACGAGAACCTCTAGAACGGTATTCAAGTGTGTGCACGTTATGCTTTGCCCACTTTTCTAAAATCCACATAACTGGTAAGTGTGCACATTATGCTTTGTCCACTTTTCTAAAATCCACATAAGTGGTAAGTGTGCACGTTATGCTTTGCCCACTTTCTAAAATCCACATAAGTGGTAAGTGTGCACGTTATGCTTTGCCCACTTTCTAAAATCCACATAAGTGGTAAGTGTGCACGTTATGCTTTGCCCACTTTCTAAAATCCACATAAGTGGTAAGTGTGCACGTTATGCTTTGCCCACTTTCTAAAATCCACATAAGTGGTAAGTGTGCACGTTATGCTTTGCCCACTTTTCTAAAATCCTGTATGGTAAGAGCTA
>NW_015507055.1:50832-59954 GCF_001515645.1 Sinocyclocheilus grahami
AGGGTCTGTTGAGACAGTTCCTTCAGCACATACAAAGAGAAACGTGCGGTAGCCCCTGTGTGACCGGCCAAGACTAGTATGATTCTAGGTTCTTGGTTGTATTCCTTTAAAGGAATCAATTTCTGATTCCAAGCCTTGAGCTCTACCCCAGGCCCAGGAGTCTGGCCCTAACAGGTAAGTATTTTGGGGTATGTAGCCTAGGCCTTTGGCTGTAGGGAATAACGTCACTGACAGCCGTCTAACGTCCCAGGGGCGACTCCCATAGCAATATGGTAGAGTTGGTACTTAGTGTTCGCCATGGTTCTGTCTTGCACTCCCCTCAGCATGGTGGCGTGGGTATACCGTTCCCCATAGCAGCCCATAGAGGACGCAGTTCGAAGTTCCCATGAAAAGGAACGTCTCAGGTTACTTATGTAACCATGGTTCCCTGAGTAGGGAACGAGACACTGCGTCCTCTAGGTTTCTTGCCATGCTGCGGACGCAAGCTTCAGACGAAGAAGTGAATGATGTGTAGCTCCCGGCTCCTATTTATACTATAGTCGCACCGGTAGTGATGTCATGGCTGTCGCCGGCCATGAGTTGGTGTTTTTTGAATGTATGCTTCAGACACGGGTCATGACGAGGCATTCCCCATAGCGACCCCTAGAGGACGCAGTGTCTCGTTCCCTACTCAGGGAACCATGGTTACATAAGTAACCTGAGACGTTTTTTTAATAATGCATTCATTATAATGCCTTAAGAATACCCTTATAATGTATTATAAATACAGGTTTCATAGAAAGTGTTACCCCAAAAGGTCTTGGTGCATTGTGCACCACAGTGTTGCGATCCACACCCACATTAAAAGCAGCAGACAAGGTCCGTCCTTTTGTGAACTGCTTAAGAACCTGTTTACATCATGCCAGCACTTGATCTGGTGTATGGAGAAAAAAAAAGTATTGTACTCAATGAGAATGCTGTACAACACAGTACACACACATATAATAAAATAAGCATATAAGCTCTCATTTCTTCTCCTGATAAAGCATGAAATCAGAATGCCATAACAGTAAGATCCTGATGTTTTGCAGGGGACAGACACAGTATTGGTTTCACTTGTGGTGTTGAATTGAGCATTATGTATGTTCCACAGAAGTTCAGTACAAAATGCAATACAACTATTGGGTGATCATATTTAGTATTTTATCTAATAATGGCTGTAAATTATGGAAAAATGTTTTCATAATGGGCCACTGATCATTTTTCGTTAACCACTAGAGATTCCACTTATGGGAGAAGGAGGATCACATTGTCATTGAAATTGTGATGAATCTGCATGTAACTGTATTAGTTGAATTACAGATTATAGACTTTTCAAACTTTGGGTCAAAGAAGTATGTGTCTACAAACAAACTAACAAGCAAAAAAATTATTTTAATGCATTTTTTAAATTATTTTCTCAAGAATTTGTTCCTCATTAACAAAACCTATATTTCACATATCCTTACAGTGCATTTTTCTGCAGAATTCAGTTTGTGCCAAATAGATACTCAAAAATCGGTTCAACTTTACTTCAGGGACACAGCAACAACAAAAATTGAATATAACTCATACATAGTGCTTTTGAAACTAAATTGTGATTGTACCTCTTTGCCATGGAGCATTCTTTGACTTCCTGTCTTTTTTGCCAGACATTTAGATTTTTTTGCTCTTGACCTTCATCTTTTCTTCTTCCTTATCTGTATCTGAAGTAGAAACAGATCTAGAAGTTTCAGATGAAGAGTCTGTACAGCTATCATCAGTGGATTGTGAATGACTAGTGTCATCTTTCATTTTGATAGCTGTTAAACGAGACAATGAGAAGGATACATCAGGTTCAGAATATTGTACATAATATTATTGTGTAAAAGGAACATGAGGAACATCAAAATGATCAAATCAAAATTATGAAAATGAATGTCTGCCTTGTTTTTATTCTAGTATCCAGTGTAGGATATCAGACCGAATCAGACAATCTAAGATTTGGTCAAATCTTAAATGATTCCCTTTGAGCTAAATTATTGACCTGTTTCCCTTACACCAGTAAATTGAGTTATGCATTATCATGTAAAAATAAATAACTAGTTAAAGAGAGAAGACAGGGAAGGGAAACACAGGCTAGTGGACGTGCACACAACACTGTTAAAAACAGTAGGGGACACACACTGTTGCATGTACACTAGTATTAAACTTTTCTTTTCTTAGTTTACTTTTTAATCAGTGCCTGATCATTTAATTTAGTGGTTTACTTTGAAATTTAAGATGTTAACGTTGATTATTACACGGCTCTGTTGAATACTTGATTCTGATTGGTCAGTCGCGACATTCTGAGGTATGTTATTCCTTGATAACAACCGGTAAAAGCTGATAACACATGCTCATCCGGGTAACTGAAATCGGCGCTATACTCTTGCCAGGGACAGTTTCTCTTCGTGGGAGCTGTGCGTTTGCTTAGCTAATAAAATATTAAAACTCAATTCAATATTATGTGTACAATTATTTAATTATGACATCCTGGTATCACGGACTCGCTCTTGTTTCAAACAAACGCAGCTGCTGCCATTTTGCGATGATTGTTTTGTACACTAATGGATTATAAAATGTAACTAACAAACTGGTAAGATTTTATAAAATGTTTATCTTAAATCAATATCTTTTATCGTGTTAATTATTTATGTGTTGAAATGTTGTGTAATAAGTGAAGGAAGAATGACTGGAGGATGCAAGAGAAATAAGTGGGTATTTAGGATGTTGAGTGTCAGGAATAAAGAAAATGGAAGTGAGAAGCCTAATCTAGAGCTTGTGGAAAAAAGGTCTCAAAGACATCTTGGTCCCCTTGATTGCCCATCATGTAAGTCCTGGGTCCTCTGTCATCAGTGACGAGTGGCGTGCCCACTGCATACCGTCGGTTCTAGGGTCTGATCATCATACTGTTAACCACAGCAAGTGGTATGTACAGTAGACCCACTTTCAGGTCCACACACCCAGCATATTGAAAGAGCCTGGAGAACATACAAGGAGGAAATCTGCAGGCTTAGGAGGAACCGGACTGAAAGCTTGCCATCTGATCACATCACTGTAATTGAGTGGTATGAATGGCTTGCTAGGAAACACCGTGATGGGGCCTTTGGTAGAATAATTCATGACATTTCAAAACTGTATAAGTAAGTGTGTGTGTGTGTGTGTGTGTGTGGTACTCCAATGGTGGTGTGATGTTTCTATCTGTCAGGCCATCTTTTCTTCGTCATGTCAAGCCATGTTAATAAAAATAAATTAGTTATGATTTCGGTATGACCTGTGTTGTGTCTGCTTTGATCCTTACAAAACAAGGTTAAGCAATGACCAACTTTTAAAGTAATGGATTATTAATAAATGTTTTATTATGGTTAAATAGTACTCACTTTAGATTAAGTCATGCAAAATGCTTAATTGTCATTAATTAATTGCTTTAATACTACCTTTATTATACGTTAATTCCATGAATAATAAATGTTCCTAAAATGTTTACAAAGACACTAATTAAGCATTAAATGTGCATCAGTTCACTTTATACATAAGCATTTATTTACTGTTAATTAATAACTTATTTTTTTCATGAACCATTAACAACTCGTTTAATATTGGTGTAAAATATATCACTTAGGTATAGTTAACAAGTTGTTAATAAAGGATGAAAAAACGTTATGCAAGTCTTTTGTAATTCAATTACAATTAATGTTAAATTACAGTAATAATAATCGAAAAACTCACTATTTGTTAATAAATGCAATTAATGTCCAATAAATGTTGGTTTAAAGCGCTTAATGATATTTTCTGATTTTCCATAATCTAGTCTAAAGTGAGTACTAGTTATGGTCAATATGTTGTTCATAAAGCATTATATCATTCTTTACATATGAGCTAATTAAACAGCAACACTTTGTTAATTACTGTAAGGATAGAGGTGTGACAACAGAATTGAGGATTAATCTGCAGCTTTTATTAAGAGCGTAGTCGGACAGGCAGGGTCAAAATACCAGCAAAAGAGTACATCCAGGGTAATCCAAAAGAGTAATCCAAAGAACAGGCAGTCAACGATCACAAACCAGGTAAACAGTCCAAGAACAAAACACGAAGGCAAGACAAGGCAGAAACTAGACAACATAGGCTAAACAATAATCAGCAATGTGTGTGTGGATGAGTGCAACCTTTATAGTGTCACCGATGGGAAACAGGTGTGGTGTGATAATGTGTTCTTAGGCAGGGGTTATGGGAAATGAAGTCCGGAGAAAACAAAGACGAGACCCACTATTGTGACAATTACAGTGATAATGAATGAATTAACTCACTATTTGTATATAGTCTATTAATGTATTAACTACAGTTTATAAACTATTAATGAACTACAATAGTTTTAAAATGAGTTATTAGTGCTTTGTTGTTGTATAATTATTATAAAGTGTTACCTAGTAAAGTTCAATCAAAGTCAATAAAGTCTAATTGTAGTAGCAATACATTTTCTTCTTGTTCTCTCGGGCAAAGAATCGACTCAGGTTTCGTTCCAATTTCAATCGTTTACTGGATGTTCTTGCTCAATAAACAGAAACAAAATAAACACCGGTCAAAAAACTGTGTAGCTCCATCTTTCTTTTTTTCTTCCTTAAAGGGGCACCAAAAAGGCGCTTAAAGACAGTCCAAATAAAACGGAGCAAACCATTACAGAATAAACATGGGGGTTGTTTAACGAATATACATATAAATCCAAACACATTAAAATTATACCTACTCATGCACTTCTAACTTTAATGTTAAACTTAATTATTCAAATTATGGCTCTTACATACCCAGCCTCTAATTTTATGGGAATGTAAACTATATCAATTACCACTTTAAATTATCTAGAGCCATAAATCTTCAGAATAAGAGTCTTTGGAGTCATAACTTGAACTTCCATTCAAACTTAAGTCAAACAGCTTGCTGTAGAAGACATATTTTGTAGATGGGTCGATTCAATGTGCTGCTCTTTGTCTGAACACACACACTGCGAACATTTCCCTTAGAGTCAGGCATTGTCTTAATGATACGACCTATCATCCAGGAATTCCGAGGTGCATTAGGATCCACAATCAGGACAATGTCTCCAATCTCAAAGTTTCTTTTCAGCTTGGACCATCGCTGACGTTCCTGCAGAAGAGGTAAGTATTCCAGCATCCACCGATGCCAGAAAAGATCTGCCAGGTATTGACTTTTTTCCATCTATGCCTTGCATAGACATCATCTTTATTGAACACACCTGGAGGTAAGCTTACTTGTTTCCTCATCAGCAACAGATGGTTAGGGGTCAAGGCTTCGAGGTCGTTAGGGTCGTCAGACATTTTGGTAATGGGTCTGTCATTGATGATTGATTCCACCTCACACAATAGTGTATGTTTACCATCATCGTCCAATACCTGCCGTCTCAGTGTGGAATTTAAAACCTTTCTCACTGTGCGAATCTGACGTTCCCAGACTCCGACGCTCCAGGAGTGTTAAATATCCACTGAATTTCCCTCTTTAGCATCTCTTCTTGAAACGTAGCCTGATTCAAATTCTGCAATGCTTCACGCAACTCCCTATCAGCCCCTGTGAAGTTTGTTCCATTATCGGAACGAAATACGGAGACATTACCTCTTCTACAAATTAATCTGCGTATAGCATTGACACATGCATCCGTGTCCAGAGAAGGTGCAACCTCTAAATGAATGGCTCTAATGGTGAGGCAAGTAAAGAGCACACCATATCTCTTGACCATAGAGCATCCTCTTCTCACCTCAAACGGTCCGAAGTAATCGACCCCAGTATTAGTGAATGGTGGTTTGTCTGGAAGCAGCCTATCTTCTGGCAAATCTGCCATCTTTTGGACACCAGTCTTTGCATGTAATCGTCTGCAGACAAAACATGCATGAATTGATCTTCTAACTGCAGAATTTGCTTGAGGAAGCCAGTATTTCTGTCTAAGCTTTGCCAGGACATGGTTTCGTCCCAAGTGACCAATGTTTTGGTGGATGTGTTCCAGAATTAGGGAGCATATATAGCCGTACTACTGCCTTCTTTAGGCAATGCCAGCTTGAATAATAATGAACCTTTTTAAGCTCGCTGTCATCATCTGCAAATGACATTGAATGTTCAGGTTGAACTGGCCACTCACATTGTGGCTTCAGCAGGAAACTAGGTCCTTTGATCCAGTTTTTGCTTCTGATCAAGTTGTCCGCGTTTAGGCCTCTCGAAGCTTGGTCCGCAGGATTATCTGCAGAGCTCACATATCGCCATTGAGTCGGTTTGGAAGCTTCTCTAATTAATGAGACTCGGTTTGCAACAAACGTCTTGAATCGTGTGGAGTCGTTCTCAATATATCTCAGCACTGTGGTGCTATCAGTCCAAAAATTAGACTCCTCAAGATTGATTTGAAGCTCCTGTCTCAGCATCCTATCCATTTTGACTGCAATGGTGGCTGCTGTCAATTCCATTCTTGGAATAGTAACCTGCTTGAGTGGTGCCACACTGGACTTTCCCATCATGAACATGCAGCTTCTTTGATCGTGATCATTTGTCAACAAGAGGTATGTGACAGTCCCGTATCCGTTCTCACTAGGATCTGCAAAGTGATGCAATTGAAAGGTCTTGACATGCCCGAACCCTGCAGGTTTGATACATCTACTCACACTGAAGTTTGCAAGCTTATGCAAATCTTCCAGCCAGGACAGCCACCTCTCAGCCTTTTTCTCTACAATATCCTCATCCCATGCTATTTTCTCTCTACACAGGTCCCTCATAATGAGCTTTGCCGGTAGCACAAATGGTGCTAGGAACCCAAGAGGATCGTAAACTGAGCCAACAACTGACAATATACCTCTTCTGGTAAGTGGTTTGTTTTGCACTTCAATCCTTAAATTAAACATGTCATTCTCTGTACACCATAGAATTCCAAGTGCTCTTTCCATGGGAAGCAACCCGCTGTCCAGATTCAAGTCTTTCACGTCAGTGGCTCATTCCTCTTCAGGGATGGACGAAAGTACAGTTCTGCTATTACTAGTTCATTTTGTCAAATGGAACCCACCTCGGTTACAAAGTGCTCTGATGTCTCTTGCAATAATGATTGCTTGTTCTTTAGTTGCCACTGATTTAAGACAATCATCAACGTAAAAAATCTTCAAGAGGGTTTGAGCTGCTTCTGGAGTAGTGTCGCTGATTCCATCTTTTGCTGTTCTTTGAAGAGCGTAACAAGAACAACTCGGTGAAGAGGTTGCACCAAACAGGTGTACACGCATCCTGTACTCCTCTTCATCTTGATCCAGGTTGCCGTCCGGCTACCAGAGGAACCTCAGGAAGTCTGCATCCTCAAAGGGTACTCGAACCTGATAAAACATCAGCCATAATTGCGATCGGCTCTTCACGGAATCTGGACAACACCCCGATAAGCGTGTTGGTGAGGTTAGGCCCTTGAAGTAACTGACCATTTAAAGAAAATCCTTGGTAAGATGCATTACAGTCGAAGACAACGCGGATTTTCTTCTTCTTCTGATGATAAACCCCGTGGTGAGGAATGTACCACACCCTTCCATCACCACGGTGCAAATTCTCGTCAAGTACTTTCTCAGCATACCCTTTCTCAATGATGTTGTTCATAAATCTGGTGTAGTCCTCATGGAATCCAGAATTCCTTTTAAGTCTTTTCTGAAGACTCTTCAGATGCTGTTCCGCTACATCCCGGTTGTTCGGCATCTTGAACTTGTCATCTTTCAAAGGCAATCTCATGCAGTAGTGACCATTCAGGAGCTGAGTAGACTTGTTCACAGACTTCATGAACTGTCGGTCTTCTTGAGACATTTCAGAATTATCATCATAATGGCGTTCAGGAAAATCAAGATCAAACTGCATCACCAGCAAATCTTCAATCTTCTCCACAGATATACGATTCACTGTATAGCTCTGTATACCAGATTTTCTTGTCTTGATGCTCTCTTCTTTCGGTCCATTTACTATCCAACCAAGAATGGTCTTCACTGCATAAGGCCCATTACTTCTGCTGTTTATCACCTTCCATGGTTACATGGCCTTATGAGCGTTCACTCCAATAAGTAGCCCTACTGCAGCCTCGATATGTGGAAGACGAACTTCATCCAGGTAAGGCCATTTCTTAATATCCTCCTGTTTAGGAATGTTCCCTTTTTTTACAGGCAATTGTCGCTGAGTCAATACATTGGGTAGTTTGATATAAGTATTCGTAAGTCTCTACTGATTTTTCACTCTTCTTTGATTTCACCTTTACAGGTATAATGGAGAGGATGCACTCACCATCCCCAGCCCCAGTATATCCACAGGTTTCCTGACCCAGTGAAAGAAGAGCATTTGAAACTGCTAAGTCGTGGTCATCAGACTTTTGATCTCGGTTATCTTCATGTTTGACTATATGTAGGACATCTGGATGTTTTTGTGAGCAATCTGGACATGATATTTTCTTTTTACAATCTTTACTCATGTGTCCTTGTGTTAGACAGCCAAAGCACAGACCTTTACTTTTAAGAAACTGAATTCTGTCTTTGTATTCCTGCTCCTTGAGCTTAATACAGGAATCCAGTTTGTGTTCCTTGTTACAGAACAAACAAGCCTTTTGGACTCCAGAATCCGATTTTTCGGTGTTCGGTTTCTTTTGTAGTGAGTATTCTGCCTTGTCCTTGCCAGCCGGTGAAACATTTGTTGCAAAAATACTACCTTTGAAAACCACTCTTCTTCGAGTTCTTCACCTCTGGCAAACTGGATTTTCCCTTTCTCTCTACTTTAACATCCTGGATATCTCAAAAGAGCGGGTCATTCCAAATTTGAGCATTAAAGTCGATAAAGTTGACCAAATCTTCAAATGTGGCTCTTCCATTTCGTTGCTGGATATCAAAGGCTGTGTTTCTCCAACGTTCTCTGAATCTGAAAGGAAGTTTTGGAATGACTGTTCTCATGTTTGTTGGATTGTTCATCTCATCCATGAATTCAACATCAGCCATGGTATTTCTACATCCAATAAGGAATAAGGCGTAGGTCTTCATTCCCTTACTGTCCTCTGCTTTGATTTGTGGCCATTTTAGAGCTTTCTC
>NW_015507055.1:59979-63398 GCF_001515645.1 Sinocyclocheilus grahami
CCATCCCCAGCCCCAGTATATCCACAAGTTTCCTGACCCAGTGAAAGAAGAGCATTTGAAACTGCTAAGTCGTGGTCATCAGACTTTTGATCTCGGTTATCTTCATGTTTGACTATATGTAGGACATCTGGATGTTTTTGTGAGCAATCTGGACATGATATTTTCTTTTTACAATCTTTACTCATGTGTCCTTGTGTTAGACAGCCAAAGCACAGACCTTTACTTTTAAGAAACCGAATTCTGTCCTTGTATTCCTGCTGCTTGAGCTTAATACAGGAATCCAGTTTGTGTTCCTTGTTACAGAACAAACAAGCCTTTTGGACTCCAGAATCCGATTTTTCGGTGTTCGGTTTCTTTTGTAGTGAGTATTCTGCCTTGTCCTTGCCAGCCGGTGAAACATTTGTTGCAAAAATACTACCTTTGAAAACCACTCTTCTTCGAGTTCTTCACCTCTGGCAAACTGGATTTTCCCTTTCTCTCTACTTTAACATCCTGGATATCTCAAAAGAGCGGGTCATTCCAAATTTGAGCATTAAAGTCGATAAAGTTGACCAAATCTTCAAATGTGGCTCTTCCATTTCGTTGCTGGATATCAAAGGCTGTGTTTCTCCAACGTTCTCTGAATCTGAAAGGAAGTTTTGGAATGACTGTTCTCATGTTTGTTGGATTGTTCATCTCATCCATGAATTCAACATCAGCTATGATATTTCTACATCCAATAAGGAATAAGGCATAGGTCTTCATTCCCTTACTGTCCTCTGCTTTGATTTGTGGCCATTTTAGAGCTTTCTCGAGGTAAGCTGTAGCGATCTTCAGCTCATTGCCATAATGCTGCTGAAGGAGACATTTAGCTTCTTTATATCCCTTAGCAGGACTCATATGTCCACAGCTGCGAACAAGAGCTTGTGGTTCACCATTTGTGAACTGTTCAAGATAGTATAACCTGTCTTGTGGATTATTAGTCTTGTTCTCAATCGAGTGCTTGAATGCCCTTATGAAAGAAATATAGGCAAGAGGATCTCCAGAGAATATTGGTACATCTCTTTGAGGTAACTGGGATCAGTTCTGCTGCTTTATAAACAATTCCGTTATCTCATTTTGCCGTTGCATCACTTTGAACAGATATCTGTCATCATCAGTTGACTGTTGAGTACTACCATAATCTGTGGTTTGTTGAGATGGTCTCTGGATAGAGCTGCAATCCTGGGTGCTTGACATAGGCTCCGACTTTATACACGGGTTAGATACTGGCTGAACTTGACGTTCCTTTCGGCTTTTGAATGAATCAACCGATTGTGACCCACTCTGTGACCTGTAATAATCATTCATGCCATCTTGACCTTCTTCGTACTCCTTTAACACTTTGAGTTCAGCATTTGATGCAGCAATTTCTGTATCCAGTTCAAGCTGTACTCTTTTGGCCTTCAATCTCAACTCTTGAGCCTCTAATTCTTGCCTCTTTCTTAAAGCAGATACCTGGGCTAGAAGTGCTGCACGCTTAGCCTCTGCCTTGACACGAGCAGAACTGGTTGAAGATGCCACAGAACTACTTGTCACAGATCCACTTTTCCTTCTATCATGAGGAGCCATAACTTCTGACACACTGTCACTTGGTTTAACACCATCGTCATCTTCATCTTGAGGTTCAAGCTTATCAGACTCGCTTCCTTTATTTGTGGTTGAAATCCATTTTTTCACATCAAACGTAAACGGCCGAAAATTTTCAATCTTGAGTAACATTTCAGCATTCAACTCTTCAAACTGACATAAGATCTGGCAAAAGACATTCAGTTCCTTTTCAACAGTTTTCAACTCTTCAAACTGACATAAGATCTGGCAAAAGACATTCAGTTCCTTTTCAACAGTTTTCACATCTTCTTTGTCTTGCATTAATATGTCAATTTCCTTCGTTTTGCGTGTTAACTGTGCCTGTTTCCCTTGTCTCTCGTTCGTAAGTCGATTCATTTTCTCTTCAGCTGCCTTTGCAGTAGGCTTTGGCGCCCTCTTGTGGCCATTACCCGGTACATTCGCATGCACAGAATCATCCGCCATTCTACTTAATTAGAAAGCAGATCTTCACGCAAACCATCGAGGTTAAATTAAGCTGCTGCAATTATTTGTAGTCTTCTAAATATTCACAAACTCCACTTGTGAAAAGACTTCCATCACATTACCTTTAGTCCTTTTGTACCGTCCTTCTAATGTTCGCTGAGATTCGTGAAACGTCCTTCAATGAATCCAAGCAGCGTTTGCCGCGAGCCGCCCTCAGCTATCTTCATGAGCAATTTTTTGACTTTTGTAGTAGCAATACATTTTCTTCTTGTTCTCTCAGGCAAAGAATTGACTCGGGTTTCGTTTCAATTTTAATTGTTTACTGGATGTTCTTGCTCAATAAACAGAAACAAAATAAACACCGGTCAAAAAACTGTGTAGCTCCGTCTTTCTTTCTTCCTTTCTTTCTTCCTTAAAGGGTCACCAAAAAGGCACTTAAAGACAGTCCAATAATAAAACGGAGCAAACCATTACAGAATAAACATGGGGGGTGTTTAACGAATATACATATAAATCCAAACACATTAAAATTATACCTACTCATGCACTTCTAACTTTAATATTAAACTTAATTATTTAAATTATGGCTCTTACACTAATTATACTTTATTTATCACAAACATGCACTGCGGATTTTAAACTATATGAACTCATAAATTCACATTAAAATAGCTGTTTGTTTTGTTTACACAGGCTATGTGGATGTAATCTCACTGCTCAGTCATGTGAGAGTTTGTCTTCAGCTCTACAATCCTCAAATTCCCATCTAAATGTGCTGGACCTGAGTAACAATGACCTGCAAGATTCAGGAGTGAAGCTGCTTTCTGAAGGTCTGAAGAGTCCAAACTCTAAGTTGGAGATACTGAGGTTTGAGTTTCAAATACTTGATTAATTATTTTGCAAGATAATTATTAACCCTCTGGGGTCCGAGGGTGTTTTGGGGCCTGGAAAAGTTTTGACATGCCCTGACATTTGTGCTTTTTTCAGTTGCTTACAAACATTTAAATGTGCAAAGTTAATAACACTGTAATCAGCACAAACTGGGCTACAATAATATGTGAGCAGCATGTATTTACGTGATTGTGTTTTTGAGAAAACAACGTTTATGCGTGCTTAGTGAAAAACTACAATTTTAAAGTCACTGAAATAAGGCCATAAAACACATACAGGAACATTTGATCACAAGACTTTTGAGAACAGATCTTGAAGTCTAGATTTTTTGCTTCAAAATTATGTGAAAATCATCTTACTCACTCATTCACAGAAAACAATATATTGATTTAAATTTTCTAAGGCACTTTTTGTGTAGAAAAGGTATATGCGAGGGTGAATGAATGGTCATGCATAATGCTGTGATTCACACCTGA
>NW_015507055.1:63601-67662 GCF_001515645.1 Sinocyclocheilus grahami
ATACAGCAAATAAATCAAATAAAAGTAACATCTGTAAAATAGTGAATGCACACTTACACTAAGATTCTGAATGGAGTTGAAAACTAAACGAGCATCCCCTTACTGTGAGAGATGCAAGTGAAGGCAAGAGTGGTGTATTCGGTCCTAAAATAATTTTATAAACAATTGTAAGCATTTTTTCCCCACAGTCCCTTAATATAGTATGCATACTTAATGAGAAAACAGAATGCCAATAACAAAGAAACTACATTTTAACACTATCAACCACAAATAATATTACCATATAGTCTAGTCATAATAAAAGTACAATTACTATACTGTGCACTTACTCAGTATGATTTTCCAGCGAACTCAAAACTGAACGACAGGTGTGCCTTTCTTGTGCAATTATGCGAGTGATGCAGCCACAGTCCTAAACGAAAATTAAAATAGTTGTTAGCAATTACCAGATGCAGCATAGCTGATAAATAAACTGCATCACTGATAAGACAGGACGCGCGTATATGTCTGTCGATGCATCACTTATTTACAGCTTACTTGATATGTTTACACATCAGATGTTCACGAACACCAATGACCGAGTATAAAACATTCAACATATTAACATTATAACTCACATTACTTTTATATCATTGCGGTCTATTTTATAGAACATAAAAAACTTCCTGGCGTTGTGAGACATATATGCAGTGAATGAATCTTCATAATGTTTCACTTGATTATACATTTAGTCAGGAATCATGGTTTGGAAAAAGTAACTAGTAAAATATGTACAAGTTATGTCACAGTAACACAATAGCAACTAATGCAAGTAGGCACAAAAAAAAAAAGACTTACTATATCCTCCACTGAATATCACGCCGGCGCGTTCTTCTGATGAAAATCCAAAGCTTATTCCTCTCAGCGCGTCTTCTTCCAGAAGCGAAGTAGCCGAGATGAACTTGAGGAAACATCGCTGCTGTGATGTGGGCGTTTACATGCGCGTGTCTCATGTGGAGGATTGTAATAACAAAAGCGCGATCGGCGCGTGGGCGTGGTCACAATAAAGATAATGAAGGCGACGGCCAAGACTTGACATCGCGTTGGTTTCATACTGATGACTTTGTCACATAATATTTGTTTTTGACATGACTTACTTCGTTTAAAAGTAGACCTGTTAAGCTTTCTATAGATATATCTCTCATGTGTGTGTGTGTCAAATTTTCTTTATTTTGCAAAAGCACAATGTTTTGTTGATATTGTGACTGTACACAAATAAAAGTAGACCCTTTACAGATTTGTGATCGATATGTACGATCAAGTATGAAGGAGCATTTTAGTTATTTTCACTGTCATCATTCAAATCTGCAAAAAGTTCCGCCGTCGGAACTGTCGACCCCAGGAGGTTAAAAAACCACACTGTTGTATGCAGTTACTGTGTTCTTCTTATTCAGATTTTCCATCTGTAATTTCACTGCTCAGTCTTGTGAGAGTTTGTCATCAGTTTTACAATCCTCAAACTCTGTCCTGAGAGAGCTGGATCTGAGTAACAATGACCTGCAGGATTCTGGAGTGAAGTTGCTTTCTGAAGGTCTGAAGAGTCCAAACTCTAAGCTGGAGATACTGAGGTTTGAGTTTCAAATACTTGATTAATTATTTTGCAAGTTATTAAAAAAAAAACACTGATAAGATTTATTCTGTATGCAGTTACTGTGTTCTTCTTGTTCAGAGTTTTCACATGTAATCTCACTGATCAGTCTTGTGGGAGTTTGTCATCAGTTTTACAATCCTCAAACTCTGTCCTGAGAGAGCTGGATCTGAGTAACAATGACCTGCATGATTCAGGAGTGAAGTTGCTTTCTGAAGGTCTGAAGAGTCCAAACTCTAAGTTGGAGATATTGAGGTTTGAGTTTCAAATACTTGATTAATTATTTTGCAAGTTATTAAAAAAAAAACACTGATAAGATTTATTCTGTATGCAGTTACTGTGTTCTTCTTGTTCAGAGTTTTCACATGTAATCTCACTGATCAGTCTTGTGGGAGTTTGTCATCAGTTTTACAATCATCAAACTCTGTCCTGAGACAGCTGGACCTGAGTAACAATGACCTGCAGGATTCAGGAGTGAAGCTTCTTTCTGATGGACTGAAGAGTCCAAACTGTCAGCTGGAGCTACTGAGGTAATGGTTTTCCATAAAATAATTAACAAAATGCTACCACAACAAATGGCAGCTGAATTTTGTCAAAAAAAGTTGCTTCTGCTCTCAATGGACTTCCAGAGCTAGAGACACAAGGAACAAGAAACTGAAGTCTCAGAGTGATTCAGTTTGCTGTAAATGCTGTTCCACATGAACTCATCTCTATCAGTGCTGTGAGTTTGGGTCACTTATAACATGGATTGGAAAACTAAAAATGCACCAAATATCTTGATAAATTTGTAATGAGAAATGTTTATAAATCTGTCGAAGCATCAAGAACTTTTAAGGTTGTTCATAGTTTTTATAAAAAAAATACAATTTTTATATTTTATATACTTTAAAAATATAGCTTTTATTATTTTAAAGATTGAAAGCAAAGATATTAAGAGAGCCATAAATAACAGCATTGTAATTTTACTGTAAATATATTTGAACTATTTGCAATTAATATTTTTATTTTACAAACATGTACAGATTCACTCTGAATTGTTTGCCTAAAGTGCTGAAAATTATTCTATGGGTGTTTTCATATATATATATATTTTTAAAAGAACCAAACCCAGTTCACTTAAAGTTAACCAGAATGGGAACCAGCCGAAAGTGACTTGTGTCTGTCACAGTGTGCCTACTGTGTTAGAGCGAGGAGACAAAGGAGCGCGGAGATTGAGGGAATCCAGAAGCATAATACACTTTATTTCTCAAGGAACAAGGAACACACACGTAGCACACAGGACTAAACAAGACAAACCTGGAATCAATAAACATAATTAACATGGGAGAAACTGGGTAATGGAAGGCACATGGGGAGAGAAACACAAGACACAGGAACACAGGACTGACATTACTCCCCCCTCCCGGAAGGCACGTCCCCGTTCTGGGACCCATGGTGGATCAGGCAGTTCGGGGCGCCATGGCGGTGTAGGCAGCCTAGGAAGCCATGGCGGAGTAGGCAGACTAGGAAGCCATGGCAGAGCAGTCAGACTAGGAAGCCATGGTGGAGCAGGCAGACTAGGAAGCCATGGCGGAGCAGGCAGTTCAGGGGGCCATGGCGGAGCAGACAGTTCAGGGGGCCTGGCCTCAGCACTCAGTCTGGCCTCTACGGCCGGATCCCTATAACCCCCCCCAAATCCTTGGGGAGAATATCGGCTTTTGAGGCCCTGCGTGGGCCGGATGTGGGAACAGCGGCCCTCCCTGGGCTTGACTCCGGAACTGTGGCCCTCCCTGGGCCAGATGTGGGAACAGTGGCCCTCTTTGGGCTGAACGTGGGAACTGGAGCCCTCTTACTTAACTTGGGAACAGGAGCCCTCTCTGGGCTGGACTTGGGAACAGAAGCCCTCTCTGGGATGGACTTGGGAACAGGATTTCTTTCTGGGTTTGACTCCGGGGCTGGAGCCGACATTGGAGCGGACTCAGGGGCTGGAGCCCACAGTCTCTTCCTCCGTATTCTCCTTTTTAGAGCAGAGGTGAGAGAGACAGCTTTTAGCTGAGGGCTTGGGAGGGTATCAGGAAACACAGGGCTTAAGTACAGGAACTAAACGAGACAAACCTGGAATCAATAAACATCATTAACATTTGAGAAACTGGGTAAAGGAAGGCACATGGGGAGAGAAACACAAGACACAGGAACACAGGACTGACAGAGTCCTTATGGTGTTCACAGTATAGTGGACTCAAAAGAGAATACAGTCCTTTTATTGGTTTTCTTGAGCACTGAAGTGATCTCAGGCACTTTCTTGTTCACACCACAACTTCACAAGAACTCAAACCCCAGCTTTCTGTGCAGCAGTGAAACGCTGGAGTCTGACCTACTGGAAAATTTGGAAGATGAAGTGGACAGTGAAGGGGATGAGGAAGAGCTTTATCCAGAGCTTTAACAACACATTTCA
>NW_015507055.1:68657-72744 GCF_001515645.1 Sinocyclocheilus grahami
ATTCTCCTTTTTAGAGCAGAGGTGAGAGAGACAGCTTTTAGCTGAGGGCTTGGGAGGGTATCAGGAAACACAGGGCTTAAGTACAGGAACTAAACTAAACGAGAACTAAACGAGACAACGAGTCCTTATGGTGTTCACAGTATAGTGGACTCAAAAGAGAATACAGTCCTTTTATTGGTCTTCTTGAGCACTGAAGTGATCTCAGGCACTTTCTTGTTCACACCACAACTTCACAAGAACTCAAACCCCAGCTTTCTGTGCAGCAGTGAAACGCTGGAGTCTGACCTACTGGAAAATTTGGAAGATGAAGTGGACAGTGAAGGGGATGAGGAAGAGCTTTATCCAGAGCTTTAACAACACATTTCAATCAAATTTACAATTAAAAACATTTGAGAAACTGGGTAAAGGAAGGCACATGGGGAGAGAAACACAAGACACAGGAACACAGGACTGACAGAGTCCTTATGGTGTTCACAGTATAGTGGACTCAAAAGAGAATACAGTCCTTTTATTGGTTTTCTTGAGCACTGAAGTGATCTCAGGCACTTTCTTGTTCACACCACAACTTCACAAGAACTCAAACCCCAGCTTTCTGTGCAGCAGTGAAACGCTGGAGTCTGACCTACTGGAAAATTTGGAAGATGAAGTGGACAGTGAAGGGGATGAGGAAGAGCTTTATCCAGAGCTTTAACAACACATTTCAATCAAATTTAAAATTAAAATGGAACGTTATCTGTAAAGTTAATTGAACTTCCTTTTTTCTCAGATAAGATAGTATTCAAATGATGTCAACACTGCCTTGTGAATTGTACTAATATAATGGCTTCGATACTGAATCGCTACATTATATTTCTCGGCATCTAGGGGGTAAAATCACTGTTTTTGAAGTAACTAAACTCACAGCTTCACTGTTTGCAGAGTGCAATTCACACACAACTTTCATCTCTCTCTCTCTCTCTCTCTCTCTCTCTTGTTAATTATTTCAAAACAATGCTATAATTCAAGCATTCAAATAAATGTGATCTTACAGCACTACTTCATCTCTGTGTCTGATTTAAAGCGGGTGGTTTGTTGCCTCCATGTCATGCACTAAAATTATATAATGCACAGCTAGCCGTAGATTACATAAATGTAAAGAAAAACTTCATATCATATACAAAAATAATTTATTTACTAGAAAAATGTAGATACACAACACAGTATTTCTGAATTTTTTTTTTTAAATAATAATAAAATATATATATTTTTTAAATCCGTTAATTAGAGATGATTTTGATTATTAAAATTTAATGAAACCATTCAAATGGAATCCAGAAAATTAATGGAAAACACAGAATTTGGTAAAAATAAAATGAAAAAATGAGATGTAAGTTTTGTTAAACTTTTAATAAATTGTGTAAGATTCATGATTTCAATTAATTAGACATGTTTTTTAATTCATATTTATTCATTTAACCATTAAAACAGAGTCTAGAAAAATTTAAATGTAAAAAACGGAATTTGGGAAAAATTTAATGGGCCCTAAGTAAGGTTTGCTTTTGGGTCCCTTTAGGTGGGGGGGCTCTGAGAGCGTTTGGAGGGTTAAAACGAACTAGGTGTGAAAATTCCCTATTAGAAGTTGAGTAAATATGCCACTCACACAAATGGAGTTAAGCACAAAAATGACATCAAATCAATATCCAGAAATTAAAAATTAATATTATAAATATTAAATATAGTAATTTGCAGCCAGAAGGGATGCTTGAACCAGCCTGACCAGTCAAATGACTGAGATCTAATGCTGAGGTCTGAGGATGTCCTCGTATTGAGCACATTAGTATGAATGAGGCTTGTGTGAATAGCATATATTTCTATGCTTCTACCTCCTCAGCGCATTGCTCGGTCACTTTAAAATAAAATAATCTGATTTTCAGTACACAAACCAGCTAATTGCACATATTCATAAAGTCTGTCTCTGTGAATATTATACAGCTGACCCGACTGACAAGATCAGAATGACAACAAATGTGCACAATACTTTTTATTGAATAATCAGTTCAATACAAAAAGGTGTAGCGTCTGGACCAATCAAACACACAATTTTTCATTTGATTTAACAAATCAGTTATTCATTAGATTAACAAATCATCACAGACCCCTCACCCAATAAACTGGGTGCCAGGATGTCTGCGAACGACACCAGGCCCCAGTTGACCTGACTGACAAGATCAGAATGACAACAAATGTGCAAAATACTTTTTATTGAATAATCAGTTCAATACAAAAAGGTGTAGCGTCTGGACATTCGACTCATTAGATTAACAAATCGTCACAGACCCCTCACCCAATAAACTGGGTGCCAGGATGTCTGCAAACGACACCAGGCCCCTGGTCACCATGGCAACCAATGCTGATATCACTGGTTTTATGGCCCCAAGGAATGTGGGTAGAGACACTCACTACATTTTCTATAGGAAAAACCCAATGCACCATAAAAATGGACTCTTCTCTAATTAATTCATAGGAAAACCTTTCTTTGAATGAACACACATATCCTTCATGTCATTGTGTATGTTGCTACTGTCCTTGTATATTGCCTCTTGTATTGTATACTGTTTTATGCAGGCTTATGATGGAACCACGTGTGTGTGTGTGTACGTGTATGTTAGACTAGTTTCAGTGTTTATGTAGTATGTTAGACTAGTTTAAGTGTTTATGTAGTTAATAAAGTCTTACTTGTATCACACTTGAGGTTGTTCATTGTTTGCTCATAACTGGAGTCCCTTAATCATGCAGAGTTATGCTACAGGCTCTGTGTAGAATTGTACAGTAAGAAAGTTATTTCCCTTAACCAGGAAATTAACGTTCTTAGATAACGTTAACAGTTGACCCTGAGAGGTCAAGTAAACACTTACAGCGGATCAAAATATTTATATATTAATTATAACTAGTTATGATTAAATATTCATATTTCCCCAATGAGCTGATTCGCTACAAAGGATACAACACAAAATGTGAACAAACAAACTAATGTGACGTGGACTGTTTCTGTATGTTTTTGTAGGTTGTCCGGCTGTATGGTGACAAAGGAGGGATGTTGTTATGTGTCTTCAGCTCTGACTTCAAACCCCTCACACTTGAGAGAGCTGGATCTAAGCTATAATCACCCCGGAGATTCAGGAGTCAAGCTGTTCTCTGAAAAACTGGAGGATCCAAACTGCTCACTGGACAAATTCAAGTATGTTGAGCAGGAAGAGGTTTTAGGCTTTATTGTTTAAACTTTTCAGTATCTCTGCGTATATTTCAACAAACAAAAAAATATAACAAAACAGTACTTTAACTCACCCCTTAACTGGCCACAAAACCGGAGCAAACGGTGAAAACACAAAAATAGCAGCCTCATCCCTACAGCTTCCATAAAAGGTAGAAACAAACATATTCAAAATGATAACTTATGTTGCAAACATTAACAACTTGTAAATGAAGGAACAAAAAAGCCCTAATTTTAAAGGGGACATCGGATGCCCCTTTTCCAGAAGTTGGTATGACTCTTTAGTACTACATACATGAATGGTGAAACATACTTTGGTTAAATTCATCAATGGTTGTGTAAAACAACACCCTTTTTACCTTGTCAAAAACAGCTCTGTTCACAGCGAGCAGTGTTTCTTTAAATGATAATGAGCTACTGCTCAGCCCACCCCACTCTTCTGTTATTTTGTGTGTATTCGGTGGTGTTACCATCAAAAACTAAACTAATCCACTGCCTCCTCAGTGACTCTGATGTCAGGAGAAAATGAAGACTCTTATGTTCTCTTGTACATCCAACTACAAAACACCTGCATCGCGAATCTGAAGTTTCTGTGTAGCTCGATCTGTGTGAGTGACTGAATGTGCGAGTGTGAGCTGCAGTGAAGACAGCGCATTAGTTTAGAACATTTGTCCAATGATCACCTACCAGCAATGTAAAGATGATTTTATTAATATATTAGAATGAGGACATTACAATATAAATATATTAGAACGAGGACAGTATTATTTATGGGCTTGAAAACAAGATGCAAACAATCATAATATTGTACCTGGTCAAGAGTGCCCAATGTTGAAA
>NW_015507055.1:73253-81423 GCF_001515645.1 Sinocyclocheilus grahami
TAGCAACAGCAATTTGTTCACTGACTGAATGTGACTCTGTGTGTGTTTTCTCTAGTGTGGATCATGGAGGAGAATCCAGGATTACAACAGGACCACAGAAATGTATGTCTAAACACACTCACACACACACTCTCTCTCTCTCTCTCTCTCTCTCTCACACACACACACACACACACACACACACACACACACTCGTTTTTATACACTTTGTGAGTGACCCCTGTCCACAAATCAGTCTGAATGAAAAAATAAAGGCTGCTAATAGGAGGACTAGTTAAAATGTAAACACACCATCAGTGCCGAATGTCTTGTGGGCAGCGCGCCAACATATAGAGCCGTTGTGCTACAGGCTTCTTGAGTTCAGATCCCTGGCTCCAGGACCTTTCCTGATCCCGCCCCCCTCTCTCTCTCTCTCTCTCGCTCCCAGCTCTACACTGTCCTATTTAAATAAAAGCAAAAACGTCAAAAATAAATCTTAAGAAAAGTAAACGAACAGCTCACCCATTTAGAAATCACCACTTTATGTCAAGTCTAAATCAAACTTAAGATTGAAAACATGATCTGTGGGGTTTAAGTGAGCAATCAGCTCGGTGGAACTGAAGGTACATCTTCATGTCTGTGACCAGTGTTTACTGAGCTTTGATGGCTGATGAATGAACAAAAGTTGACTATTAAAAGAACAGCTGAACATCAGTTCACAAATAAAACATATTGTTTAAATTAATGAGATGTATTAGGGCTGGGCAATATGGCTTAAAAATTGATCACGCTAAAAATGTTCATTTCAGTCGATATCGATAATTATCACAATACATTTCAAATCTTTATTTCTTTCAAGTTTAAAGTCCACGTGAACCAGAAGTTGCTGCCGACTTTATTTCAGTGTAGTGAGGTATTTCCAGCTGAAACGGAATATTGAATAGAGGGCATGGTTTTATGTTTGCGCTCCTCCTCTGTCTCTCACTCATAGCAATCTAACGGTTGGAGGGGTGTGTTTAAGGATATTCTGCCCAAGCCGTCAAACTGACGTCATCAGAAAAGGAATGCCATGTTCAGATTCTGATTAAAGATTACGAAGACAAACACATTTTTTCAGCGGATTAACTTGCACGGATTAATTGTTTACATCAAGACTAGCAATGTGCGCTAGTAAAGTAAATAAAGTCAATTTTGATTTCATGCAGACTTTAAAGGCAGATTTTTGCTCTTAAGTGAAAGTTGTAGAAACCAGACTGTTGGTTTTAAACTACTCTTTATGGTCAGAACATGACAAACACTTAACGTTTCTAAATTCTTTACAGTTTTCCACTAATTTTCCTTAACAAAATAAATATCTTAATAGAAAAATATATGTTTTAGTCTCTGCATGTTGTAGTGAGTGATATATAAATCATGAAGCTGGTTTGTGTTGCTGTCTTTGACACGCATCTTCAGCACAGTTTGCAGTGCAGGCTGCAATATTAATAATATTACATTTTCTTGTCTCTTAGAAATGGACATTTGACAGTAGCTTGGGTTTGGATGCAGATGTAAGTTTATGTTCATTATCAAAAACAGGAACATCTGTAAAAATTGTAACAACCTTATTTTTATACGGTGAAATTTAGTTAATCTGACTGTTTGAGTTTTAATCTAAGTCTTCCATAGTAGCAAACAGTTAGACCTTGATAACCACAGTTAAAACCACACATATAGCACCTCAATACCATGGTAAAAATATAACTGTATGGGTTCTAGGTATTTGTATGAAAAGCAGTAGTCTAAATACACAAACGCTATAGCTTAATCACAAAAAAACTGTAATTATATTCCATTACTCCTTTAATACAATTAATTAATGTCTATATTATTAATATAAATTACTATGAATATCCCACATTTCTGCCACAATGCCATGGTGCCGTTAGTGTTACTACAGTAAATCCATGGTAAATTATGGTGATTTGTAGATTGTGAGCAATGATACAGTCAGAAGACTTTTCAGTGTTTCTCCTGTTTGTCAGCACTGTTTCATCTGGATATAAACTAGTATAAATCACTGAGTTCTTCACTGAATTCAAGCTCTTCACACTGGATCTCACATCGTTGTTTAGTGTCGTATGACCGAGACTCATCAGCGAATCATGTCTCTCTCTTTCTCACACTCCAGTGGGGACATAATTACTGATTATAACGACTTATACGGTGTTTTTACGCATTGCGTTGCGTATCGCGCTGCATAGACATAAAACCATGTCTGCATTTGTGATCGGAGAAACGACAAACAACAAGCAACAAGTGTAACATTGCTCAAAACTTGCGTTTGAATCATCAGTGGCAAATTCTTTAAATATGAAAATGTACCTACAGGCTGTGAGTCAGAAGTGCCAGACTGTCCTTGCAAAGTTGGAACTGCCCAACTTTATAGAAACAGACACTGGCATTGTAGGCTACTCTTCAGTCCTCATCCTCTTTAAAATGCACTGCACACATCTGAATATTTGGGTTGAACTGTTCTGGAACAGCGTTGTAGATACAACTTAACCACTGATTTCTAGTTGTGTCCTCTTTTGGAAGGCCAAACAAACTCCGGTCCTGGAGAGCCGCAGTCCTGCAGAGTTCAGCTCCAACCCTAATTAAAACTCACCTGCCTGTAGCTTTCTAGTAACCATTCAGACCTTGATTAGCTCGTTCAGGTGTGTTTGATTAGGGTTGAAGCAAAACTCTGCAGGGCTGCGGCTCTCCAGGACCAACGTTCGCCACCCCTTATGTATAGGATGATGACGATGATGCATCAGTCAATGTGAAAAAATAGAATAATTTGACATTTGAGCTATGACAACTAAATAAACAAATCTAGCACTACAGGGGGTAAGATAGCCTTGTGTTTATTCTTAAAAAACGCATCCTCTTATAACATTTGTATTTTTTTAATTATAATAAGTGTTACATTTAAAGCTAAATTCTGTGCCGATTCTGGGGGGTCTAATTACCCCAAGGGTCTAATTTTATTATTTCACTTCAAAATAAAATATTGCTTACTCCACAAATCTGAAAATATTAGTGGGTTCACAGATCACTACTTATCAAATACACAATGTCATAGACAACGTCAAAATAGTCATAGATTTTCCAGTGACACAAAACTAAATCAACCTCAAAACTGTTTTGACTAAATCAGAATAAATCTCATAAATGTTGATAATCAGATGAAATGACAAAAATGCTGTCTATGATCAAGAAAATTAGGGTGAGAGTGGAGGGTCATCTTGCCCCATCTTACCCTACATGTGTTATGAACATAAGCTTGTACAAATGTACTTGTCAGTCAGCCATAATCACAAAATGATCTAAAAAAATGATCATACCTCTCTTTCTTTTGAACGCTGGGTCTGCTGGAAGTGTAGCGTCATCTTCACATGCAGTGTGCTGCGGTGACGATACTTTAGTGGACTCTGAAAACAAAAATGAAGCCGGTCTGATCGTTGACAAATCTCTGCATAAAGCTGACAAACTATGAATCATTCGGGTTTGTTTTAGGGTTGTTTTTTTACTATAACCTTTCAACTCATGGAGGATAAAGATACCGTATATTCCAAATAAACCAAGTACATGTCACTATTTTTAGGCTTTAGTCTCAAAAATAAAGGCTGTGCCTCAATATAAATATGTTTTGTGACAAACATTAATATATACACATGTACCAGACATGTTCACAAATCTTTATTCTATTTTTAGCAATAGTTTTTTTCAGATAGTTACAGTAATTATCAGCATATGAGGCTAAATCGAGAGCATAAGCTGCACGTCTGCAGTGGAAGCAAACAGAAAACAGATTTGGCAACAAAACCATAGTGACTGCTGCTTCTCTGTCAATTTTCTGGAATTAAACTCATATATATCAGTGTATCTTTGGAATAATCTGCCTTTCCATGAACATCTCTCTGCTTGTAAGGCTGCTAGATGTTAAACTGAAATGCTGCAAGCAGAAGTAGTTGTGCAAGCAGTCAAGAGAGTAAAAAGTCAAAAAGGATCCAGAGATGAATCACAAATAATTCCAAGTAATTTACCATCCCCAGAAACAACCTCATTTTCTAAGTAGTATTTGATCAAAAGAAATAGAAACATACATTACAAAAAATATGATCCGTAACAATTTGACAGTGTAATTGTTACCTTTCGGCCTGTAATTATTAGATTCCTCCAGTGGTGGACAGCAACGGAGTAGTTTTACTTGTTACTGTACTTAAATTGAGTAACTTTTACTTCACTACATTTCATATTGTTACTCCTGTTACGGAAGAGGCTTGACACAACAGGTTAGTTTTATACAAACAGTTTATTAGGTCACAGTGAGTACTGGTGTCGGGTCCTGGAGGAAGTCATGGGGAGGGAAAGGTCCGTGAGAGCGTGCAAAGGATATGGAGAGTGGAGTAATCCGAGTCTTGGGCTTGAGTGAGGCTGGAAGGTATCCGGGGGAAGCACACACCTCAGCGATCCGGGAACTAGGAGATGCAGGAGACACTTGGAGACGGGGAGACACTAGGAGGAACACCGGAGGTAAGTAATGCACGAAGTATTCAAAGGTAATCAGCAGCAAAATCAGAGAGTCCTCTACGTGTAAACGAGACCGGACAGTGAGGGTGTCTGAGGTGTGTGCTTTTATGCAGGCTGGTAATGAGGTGCTTGATTGGTGACAGGTGCGGGTGCTTAGAACTCAGGTGAGAGGGATCGTTGTGATTGGGTGGTGACAGAGTCTGGCCGATCTGTGACAACTCCTTATTGGGGAAGTCGTGACCTAATGGTTAGAGAGTCGGACTCGTAATCCAAAGGTTGCCGATTCGAGTCTCATACCGGCAAGGATTGTAGGTGGGGGGAGTGAATGTGCAGCACTCTCTCCCACCTTCAGTACCATGACTGAGGTGCCCTTGAGCAAGGCACCGAACCTCCAACTGCTCCCCGGGCGCCGCAGCTTAAATGGCTGCCCACTGCTCCGGGTGTGTGTTCACGGTGTGTGTGTGTTCCCTGCTGTGTGTGTGCACTTTGGATGGGTTAAACGCAGAGCACTAATTCCTAGTGTGGGTAACCATACTTGGCCACATGTTACTTTCACTTTATAATATATCATGTGCTCCGAGACGCAGAAGCGGTGTCTGATTCAAGAACAAACTGATTCTTTTCAATGAACCTTTTCAATCGGTTTGCAAATCGCACCAAACGATTCATTGACGAATTAGAATGAACCGATTGCAGTTGTTCTCAAGTCAACAACTCACTGATTCAAATGAACCGTTAAGTGCGAGTTTCCAGTGAACTGAATTCACAAGTAAAGGCCCTTTCACATGGGACGCAGCAAGCGGTGGAATCACAAGACAAGTAAGAACCGGGAGGTCATGTGAGCGCGAGCGCGTCTGATGCTGCTAAAATTAAGTTACTAATGTTGAATTTTAGGATTAAAGGCAGAGTGAGGGATTTCTGGTAGCCAATGTTTGTATTTGAAATCATCAAAACAAACACGCCCCTACCCCAAAAGGGTCTTGCCCCTATTTTGATAACTCCGCCCCACATATACGTACGCAACCCAGGCAACGATTAGTTCTGTGAAACAAAGCAAAACCAATGTTACACCGTGTCTATAGACGTGAGCGGCGCGGCGCAACAAACCCAACAGAAAACTGCTGCCGGGTTCTATTTATGACGTGCTGACACAAATTTCTAATGATTTACAACGGTCGTTTGATCGCGTCCAGTGTAGGCAGACTTTAGCTGTTGTAGACACGGTGTTACTCATCTATTGAGAAGAAGCAAAGCAACCTCGGCGTCCGATCGCAGGCCTCCGCTCCTTGAGTTCTCTCCAGCGCTGGAAAGCTGATCCGATATTTACACGGGTCCTGCTTCTTGCCCTATCGTTCCGCAGACAGTTTCCTCTTTTGTTTTTTATCCGCCATCTCTATCTCTCTGTCGCTCGGCTCGGCTAATGTCCATCCCATGCACTGAACGCGCTCTCCTCCACATCACGAGTAGACATGCCCCTTATTGCTGATTGGCTACAAGTTTGTTTTGCGATTCGGCCCCAAACAGTTTTTAAAGTGTTTTTGAAAAATCACTCACTCAGCCTTTAATTATTGTAACTGAAAATCATATTTAGGTCAAAACTATCAGTTGTTTGTGAACTAAATCTGCTGTAAAGGGTGATCTATTTAAGCCCACTGAAATGCTTGAATGCAGACACATCAACATCAGTGTCTCTGTTTTAGGTAAAAAAACCGAAACATTAAAATAACACAGACTAAATAAAATAAATCATGCACATTCATATTCCCGCTGCCGTAACGTTAACAGTTTTATTAAAATGCTACACATTTAGCCCTATGTGACGTCTGTTTCTATATTGTTTATCAACAGTATACATTTTTATATTGTTTGGATTAACTAGCGGAGTAGACAGATATGAATATTTATTCATAACCATACTGAAAATAAGTACATATTGTTTGCTGGTGCTAACTGTCTAGCTAACAAGCTTGCTGGTGCTAAGTTGAGATCATTTTTAGCTATAAAGTCCAAATATTTTTATTCAACAACCTAGATAGATTACATCTGGGGGGGAAGAAAGGATGTGATGTTCAGAACATGGTAAGTACAGTAATTATCAAAGTGGGAAGTGATGCCCTCTGGGGGCATTTGGCCAGGGGTGTTTGGCCAAGGTTTGAGAAGAAAAAATTCATTATGAATATATAATTATATTTTCCTTAAAATGTTCTTCCTAACTTCAGGCCTTATTCTCATGTCATATATAACTGTGATGTTCTGCAAAACAACAAGCTTTAAATACTTTTTTCTTACTGGTGAAAATCAGCTGGTCAAATCTGTTTTCTCTCAGGTACATTGCAGTGTAAGCTTCACAGTCAACATTACTACATCACTCTCGTCAACCTAGTCCATATCAACAACAAAAATATATCTTGACTCCATATAGTGGTTATTTTGGGAAAATCCCAGGTATTTTGAGCAGTAGGATTATAAAAAAGATGTGCTAATATAAAATTAAATTAAGTAGTCTATAAAAATGGCGATAAAGCTAACCTGCTGAAAGACCGGGATAGCGGCCTTCACGAAGTCCAGGTCTGAGCCCGAACAACCCAGGGGTCCTAGCCCGTCTCGGTTTGAGGATCACAGACTGGCTCAGAAGGCTAGTGTCGCGGCTCGTGCTCCTCCCCCGCCCGCGGGTAGGGGTAGGAAGAATCCCGGGTCAAAGGAAAGTAAGTTAAAGGCCTAAGGGATGCGATCCAGACAGGGCGTCAGTGCTTTTGTCCGGATCAGAGTGATACCTCAGTATCTACTCATTTCCTTCGGGGGTCTTACATCTGCCCTTATCTTCACCTTCCTAATTCCCCTGTAACCACCATCTTTCCACCTGACCGAGGTTAGGTGGGAAATTTCCTGCATTATAGTCTCCTATGCTGGACTTGTTAGGTTTGGATGGTTCTATGGCTTCATAGTGACCATCTTACTGATGGTCCAGTCTAGAGTCTTCGGACAGAGCTCCGACGCAGGAACCATGGTGGGTGAGTAAAGGGTTACGCGCTATTGATCTCTTTCCCTTTCTCTGAGTTGGTTTAGACCTTGGGCTCCACTCAACTAGTGTGTCTCTGTCGACACACTCTGGAAGCATCGCTCCCCTCACCATTGAGGGTTTTTGGGAGTATGGTGTTTTCTTTCGAGCGTTAATCCTCTCTGAGGAGTTGGATTCCTCGCTCCATGGGCTGTCCTCGTGGTAGTATTGAGCAGTGCTCTCCTTTATCAAAGGGTTACCTGGAATGAGCAACGTTATTCCTCTGAATTCGAAGTTCTCCTCTCACATGAGACGTTTGAGTTCTCTGTTTCTCCAGAGCACCAGGAACCAGCAGCATCAGGTGAATTAGGCAACTAGGTGTGTTGCTCCCACAGCTAAGTAAATTATTGTTATCTGTTCCAGCTTTGGAACATGCTGTAGGTTGAGCCCCCTTCTCGAATTGAGAACTGGATGTGTTGCTCTCTCAGCTAAATAACTGCTAGCTGTTCCACCATTGGAACATGCTGTAGGTTGAGCTCCCTCTCGATTGAGAGCTGGATGTTTGCTCCCTCAGCTACAGATTTACTGCTAGCCACTCCAGCATTATAGCCATAGATTGACTTGATGACTTCTCAA
>NW_015507055.1:81507-88220 GCF_001515645.1 Sinocyclocheilus grahami
TTGGAACATGCTGTAGGTTGAGCCCCCTTCTCGAATTGAGAACTGGATGTGTTGCTCTCTCAGCTAAATAACTGCTAGCTGTTCCACCATTGGAACATGCTGTAGGTTGAGCTCCCTCTCGATTGAGAGCTGGATGTTTGCTCCCTCAGCTACAGATTTACTGCTAGCCACTCCAGCATTATAGCCATAGTTTGACTTGATGACTTCTCAAGACAGCGTTTTGGGGATGCGCTATTTCCATCTATGGGCTGCTCTTTCAGAGTGCCACGAGAACCCCTAGAATGGTATTTCTAAAATCCACATATCTGGTAAGTGTGCATGTTATGCTTTGCTCAATTTCTAAAATCCACATAAGTGGTAAGTGTGCACGTTATGCTTTGCCCACTTTTCTAAAATCCTGTACAGTAAGAGCTATGCACTTTATGCTTTGCGCACTTTCTAAAATCCACATAGCTAGTAAGTGTGCACGTTATGCTTTGCCCACTTTTCTAAAATCCACATAAGTGGTAAGTGTGCACTTTATGCTTTGCGCACTTTCTAAAATCCACATAGCTAGTAAGTGTGCACGTTATGCTTTGCCCACTTTTCTAAAATCCACATAAGTGGTAAGTGTGCACGTTATGCTTTGCCCACTTTTCTAAAATCCTGTACAGTAAGAGCTATGCGCAACAGCTTCGTGCTCTTTCTGAGTGGTTTAAAACCCTGGTTCCGCCTTGGGCACCACTCCTCCTATGTATCCTCTGGATACCTATTTTAACAGGGTGTTGCTACTAGGGGTCTGTTGAGACAGTTCCTTCAGCACATACAAAGAGAAACGTGTGGTAGCCCCTGTGTGACAGGCCAAGACTAATATGATTCTAGGCTCTTGGTCATATTCCATTAAAGGAATCTATTCCTGATTCCAAGCCTTGAGCTCTACCCCGGGCCCAGGAGTCTGGCCCTAACAGGTAAGTATTTTGGGGTATGTAGCCTAGGCCTTTGACCGTAGGGAATAACGTCACTGACAGCCGTCTAACGTCCCAGGGGCAACTCCGCAGGGGCAACACGCAGTGTCTCATTCCCTACTCAGGGAACCATGGTTACATAAGTAACCTGAGACGTTTTTATGTATGGGTATTTTATTTATGGTTGTTAGATCTAGAATTCTGAAGAGAAAAAAAAGTAGTGTGGTAAGATTTCATTTATTTAAATGAATTTGAGAAAAAATTTGTGTGTGTGAATTACTTGTCTGTGCAGTGAAGCTGAGAGTTTAATTAAAAAACTGCGACATGATAACCTTGCTGAAAATTATCATTTTCAATGGGAATCGGATTTATGTTAAGATGCAGGTTAGATGTCCAGATATCAGATATGTATCCGATCTAAAACCACATTTGGAAGTGTCTCGGGACGGTTGCAAAAAAATCTGATCTCGAGCAGATTTTTGTGTTTACATGTGTGCAACAATATCCAACCTGTGTCACATGGGAGTAAAACAATCAGATTTTTTGTGTGAATGCAGCCAGAGAGAAAGAGAGAGTAACATTTGTGGAGTACCTTCTGAATCTGTATGTTGATTTCATCAAGATTTCTCCCTGTAAAATCTACCAAGTGTTCTTTTTCAAGTGCCAAAAGAATTTTGCTCATTTTGGCCAGTTGAAGTGAAACTAACTAAGTAAAATGTGCACATACCTCATTAGTGAGTTGTGTAGCTCCTACAGGACCAGAGCAGTTCTCTACAGCGGTCATAACATTATCAACCGTACATGAAGACTATAATAAAGATATAATTTTAACAAATATTAGTTAAAACCATTACTTATAAACCGGGTCCCCACTACGCTAAACTGTACAGTGTGTCTGCATCAGAAATGGCATACTTCCCTACTGTACAGTACAGGAAGTGAAGAGGGAATGAGAGAGGGGCGAGATCGGGAAAGGTCCACGAGCTGGGATTCGAACTTGGGGGGACGGTTGCAAAAAAATCTGATCTCGAGCAGATTTTTGTGTTTACATGTGTGCAACAATATCCAACCTGTGTCACATGGGAGTAAAACAATCAGATTTTTTGTGTGAATGCAGCCAGAGAGAAAGAGAGAGTAACATTTGTGGAGTTCCTTCTGAATCTGTATGTTGATTTCATCAAGATTTCTCCCTGTAAAATCTACCAAGTGTTCTTTTTCAAGTGCCAAAAGAATTTTGCTCATTTTGGCCAGTTGAAGTGAAACTAAGTAAAATGTGCACATACCTCATTAGTGAGTTGTGTAGCTCCTACAGGACCAGAGCAGTTCTCTACAGCGGTCATAACATTATCAACCGTACATGAAGACTATAATAAAGATATAATTTTAACAAATATTAGTTAAAACCATTACTTATAAACCGGGTCCCCACTACGCTAAACTGTACAGTGTGTCTGCATCAGAAATGGCATACTTCCCTACTGTACAGTACAGGAAGTGAAGAGGGAATGAGAGAGGGGCGAGATCGGGAAAGGTCCACGAGCTGGGATTCGAACTTGGGTCACCCGTACCGTGATGTCGCTATATGTACAAGTACAAGATCTTTAGGTCCCGTTCCCACCACCCTTCAAAAAATTGTCAGTCTTAAAGAATTGGGGTCTCACATCTGTAAAAATGACAAAAGTAGTCCAATTTTGTCAAACCTTTCTCTAAAGCCAGTCACTTGCTACACAGTCGTATGTTATTTCCTCTCCAGGAATAATCTCCCTCACTGTAAAAAGGCACAGATGGGGCTCCCTTTCAGTCGGTCACTCCCGACGTCACGTCGGATGACCGACGAATTGGGATCTCGCTTAGAGAGACCAATCTACTTTGAGTGTAAACTAAACGAGCCAATGCATATTGGCATGCGATTATTGCATCCAGCTGCCGCTGATCACAGCGTGAGTATAAGTAGGCAGCAGATGCAGAGCATATTCAGCTTTTCGCTTCGGAGCCAAGCGATCACATCGTTCTGCTCCTGACTACTCTACTGAGAGAAGAAGTCTGAACGAGTTCAGCACGCTCTTTGAGAGCTCTTCATGTTGGCGGTACGGCGCTTCAGCGGTGGTGGTTTTCCCGTGTCGAGTGGGTTGCACACATCAGGCTGCACTACCCCCTGTTTGTGTTGCAGGTGGCCATCTCTCCTGTGCGCCTCAACACGCTAAAATAGCTTTTTCCCTAAAAGAGCAATTTCGGGTGTGTCTTTTTAAAGACGAAGTTGCATGGCAAACTTGATGTTACGTCTTTGTAAAGATGATGTGCGTCTTGCTATTGACAACGTATCACCTGGACATTTCTGGATGTGGTCGTTACCTGGCGCTGGGTGATGGTCACGATCGCTGCCTCACGTGCCTGGGCATCTAGCATGCTGAGGTGGCGTTTGTGGATGAGTCATGTTCTCATTGCGAGAAGATGTTCATCTTGGAGTCGCGGGCTAAGCTCTGTTTCCTCAAATGGGTGGAGTTCCGTTGCCTCTGCTTCAATCTAGTTCTCGTCATGGCAGCAGTCAGGCGGGGGCTACTTCAGACAGTAGCGCGGGTGGTCTGAGGCACTCCGCAACCAGTTGAGCTGCCAATGGAACGTGCTGGGCCCTCTACAAGGAGCGTACCAGTCGTATCCTTTGGTGCTCCTCCCTACGACCGGATGTCGATCGCTGCATCGGAGGGTGAGCCGGAGCTTTCCGGAGAGGAAGATTCGGCTGCGCTGCTGTCCTCTGGGACTGTAGCAATGCCTGAATCAGATCTGTAAATAACGGCTATGCTTTCCCGGGCCGCCGTCGGGGTAGGGCTCGAGTGGAAACTTCCACCGTGTCCCGAGCCCTCAAGTTTGGATGTTTGGTTCTTCGGGGTGGTCCGCGCTGGTTCTCAGTGCCCCCCCCCCCCCTTGGTGCCTTTCTTCCCGGAGGTGCATGAGGAGCTCACCAAATCATGGATGGCACCTTTTACTGCTGGAAACCGATCTGCTGGTTCCTCCTCCCTCACCACCCTCGACGGTGGTGCAGCTAGGGTAGTTACAAGGGTCCCCCGGGGGAGCGGTCGGCTGTGATGCAGTTGTGTCCTAATACCGCCTCCACCCAGGGGGGAGAACCGTGCCTGCCCTCCCGGGTCTGGAAGTACACGACTGGCCAGCGATGCTTACGGCATGTGGAGAAGCTGGCTCCGCCTTACACGCTACGGTGCTACCGCAGGTTCTTCAGGCTAAGGCACTGAGGGACCTGCACGAGGGTGGTCATGACCCAGAAGTTCTCAAAGAACTCTGACCTCTACGGACCTTGCGCCACGAGCGACGAAGGTCACTGTGTGGTCTCTATGTCCCGAGCCCTCAAGTTTGGATGTTTGGTTCTTCGGGGTGGTCCGCGCTGGTTCTCAGTGCCCCCCCCCCCTTGGTGCCTTTCTTCCCGGAGGTGCATGAGGAGCTCACCAAATCATGGATGGCACCTTTTACTGCTGGAAACCGATCTGCTGGTTCCTCCTCCCTCACCACCCTCGATGGTGGTGCAGCTAGGGGGTATAAGGGGTCCCCCCGGTGGAGCGGTCGGTTGCGATGCAATTGTGTCCTCCACCCGGCAGGTCGAACCGTGCCTCCCCTCCCGGGTCTGTAAGTACTCTTTTGGCCAGCGATGCTTATACGGTCTGTGGAGAAGCTGCCTCCGCCTTACCGATCTGCTGGTTCCTCCTCCCTCACCACCCTCGACGGTGGTGCAGCTAGGGTAGTTACAAGGGTCCCCCGGGGGAGCGGTCGGCTGTGATGCAGTTGTGTCCTAATACCGCCTCCACCCAGGGGGGAGAACCGTGCCTGCCCTCCCGGGTCTGGAAGTACACGACTGGCCAGCGATGCTTACGGCATGTGGAGAAGCTGGCTCCGCCTTACACGCTACGGTGCTACCGCAGGTTCTTCAGGCTAAGGCACTGAGGGACCTGCACGAGGGTGGTCATGACCCAGAAGTTCTCAAAGAACTCTGACCTCTACGGACCTTGCGCCACGAGCGACGAAGGTCACTGTGTGGTCTCTGGGCTGTGCGATGTCCACTATGGTGGTCCAGGAGTGCTAAAACAGGCTGTGTCTGGTCGATATGAGGGACGCCGACAAAGTTTGATTCCTTAATGCCCCTGTGTCCCAGACCGGCCTCTTCGGCGATGCGGTTGAGAGTCTGGCCCAGCAGCTCTCGGATGCAAAGAAGCCTCCACCCGTCCGCCGGCCACAGCGCCCTAGCCTGCTTATCGCCGAAGTCGGCCCCCTGCGTCCGCCCCCGCTCAAGCGCCGCATCTGCAGCAGCCTCCAGCAAGCGGCGCCATGGAGCTGGGCGTAGGAAGGCCGCCCCACCCGTCTGGGCCCCCATCAAACCTGGTGGTAAGCAAAAGAGCAAGGAGCCCCGGGACGAGCGACCCAGAGAGGGAGGAAGCTGCTCTTGGAGGGTGGTGAAGGTACCTCTCCCTCGCCCGGAGGAGGGGCGGGTGGAGAATCTTGAAAATCTCAACGAAAGAGCGGTTTTCTCTGTCCCTGGGTCCCGTGAGGGTACGGAGAGTCGTGGATGGACCAACACCGGACCACGCTCATCCTCCTCCATCGCCAGCTGGCAGCAGCGGGCGGTTCGAGAGAGTCAACGAAGGCCCTACTCACGCACCCTCTGCCTACTTGTGGAACCAGGTAAGCGTTGCAAAAAAAAAAAGCCGCACACTCAGACCCTTCTTCGGTCCACTTACAAGCCGCCCGAGTTGGGTCCCTGCGTTCCACCTCGCTGCCCCACTGTGGGTACGGGAGTGGTTCCGTTGGTCCATCTTGCACGGTATCTGGGTGCTTGACTAGTGTTACACCAGCCCGTCTCGCTGGCTTCTGCGGACCATCAAACCTCAGCTATGCAATTCAGTTAGCCGACGTCCCCCCAAGTTCAGTGGCATCCACTTCACAACAGTGATGGTGGCCGATGGTTCTGTCTTTTGGGCAGAGGTCGCAGTCCTACTGGCGAAGGATGTGATAGAGCCGGTCCTTCCAGCCGATATGAAGATGGGGTTTTACAGCTCCTACTTCATTGTACCCAAGAAAGGCGGTGGGTTACGACCAATCTTGGACCTGCGTATCTTGAACTGGGCCCTTCACCGGTTACCGTTCAAGATGTTGATGCAGGAATGCATCTTCAGGTGCATCCATCCCCAAGATTGGTTTGCAGCAATCTACCGGGAGGAAGCATACTTCTATGTGTCGATACTTCCGCGCCACAGATCATTCCTGCAGTTTGCGTTCGAAGGACGAGCATATCAGTACAAGGTCCTGCCCTTCGGGCTGTCCCTATTGCCCCGTGTCTTCACGAAAGTTGCGGAGGCAGCCCTTGTTCCCTTCAGAGAACAGGGCATTTGCGTTCTCAACTACTTCGACGACTGGCTCATACTAGCTCAGTCTCAGGATCAGTTATGCGAACACAGGGGCTTGGTGCTCTCACACCTCAGCCTGTTGGGCCTTCGGGTCAACTGGGAAAAGAGCAAACTTTCCCCGACGCAGAGGAACTCTTTTCTCAGTATAGAGTTGGACTCGGTCGAACAGACAGCACGCCTCACGCAGGAACGTGCTCAGTCGGTGTTAAACTGCCTAAATACATTCAAGAGCAGGATGGCGGTCCCACTGAAACAATTTCAGAGGCTCCTGGGGCATATGGCAGCTACAGCGGCAGTCGCACCGCTGGGACTGCTTCATATGAGAGCGCTTCAGCACTGGCTCCATGGCCGAGTCCCAAGG
>NW_015507055.1:89933-101921 GCF_001515645.1 Sinocyclocheilus grahami
TGTCTGTATGCAAGGACGTTTGGCTTACACACATGCGCACACACTCGCTCTCTGCCTTCACCGTCTGTTTTTCCCCATTGCGCATGATGAAAGCAGACCAAAGCTACTGAATATCCTGAATGGATTTCTAAAGGATCAGAGACAGGCTGTTTATCAGAGGGAAGAGGGAGGTCCTTGGGTTTGCGCCTGACCCTTAGCAACCTCTGTTGCACGACACAAAGCAATATGACAGCTGTGATTTTCCTCTTTGATAGGGAACTGTCCTGTCCCCTCCATCTCATTTCCTTCTTAATAGTATTTATCTCATTCATAACTTGTCTGGCATTCAAATTAATCATTGTACTTTGGTTCAAGATGCAGTTTTCCCTTTTCCTGTGCTGTTAAAAGAACAGTTCATTTAGAATTACAATTATCTGATCTTTATGTTGCTCCAAACCTGTATGCTGTTATTTTATTCCTAAGGAATATAATAGGGAAGATTTTTAAGAATATTCAGGCTGCTTTTTCCATGCAAAAACTGTTCCCTTTCAGTCGGTCACTCCGAGTCACATCAGTGACCGACGGATTTGGATCCGCTTAGAGAGACCAATCCACTTCGAGTGTAAACTAAACGAGCCAAGGCACATTGGCATGCAATGATTGCATCCAGCTGCCGCTGATCACAGCGTGAGCATAAAAAGGCAGTCGGTGCAATGCATACCAGCTTTTCGCTTCGGAGCCGAGCGACAACATCGTTCTGCTCCTACCAAACTACTTCGTGTGTGACGAGTCTAGCGCGCTCTCGGGAGCTTTTTGTGTTGGTGGACGGCGCTTAAGCGGTGGTCGTTTCTGTGTCGAGTGAGTTGCGCATTTCAGGCTGCACTGCCCCCTGTCATGCTGCAAACGGCCGCTTCCCCTGTGTGTCTCAGCACGTAAAAGAGCATTTCCCTAAAAGAGCCAATTTATCTAAAAGAATACAATAAGCGGGTGCGTCTTTGTAAAGATGACGGATCGTCTTTTTAAGATGCCGTTTTACCCGTGCGTTTCTGGATTACCCATTACCTGGCACCGCATTGATGGTCACGATCGCTGCCTCACGTGTCTGGGCATTAAATACGCTTAGGTGGCATTCGCGGGTGAGTCATGTTCCCATTGCGGGAAGATGACCATCTCGGAGCTGTGGGCCAGACTCCATTGCCTCTTCCGCGATCTAATGTTCGTCCTGGCGGCAGCCAGGCGTGGACTACTTCGGGCAGTAGCCCGGGCGGTCTGAGGGTTACAGTGGTGGCAAACCCCTCAGGGAACCAACCCTCGGGGACCATCGCTCCTCTAGCGCTTTGCAACCAGTTGAGCCGTTCAAAGGAATGCACTGGGCCCTCTTCAAAGAGCGTACCAGCGGTATCCTTCGGTGCTCCTCCAAATGACCGGATGTCGATCACTGCATCGGAGGTAGAGCGCTCTGGAGAGGAAGATTTGGCTGCGCTGCCGCCCTCCGTGAAGGTGGCAAGGCCTGAATCGGATCCGGAGATGTCGCTATGCTTTCCCGGGCCGCCGAGAGGGTAGGGCTCGAGTGGAAACCTCCACCGTGTCCCGAGCCCTCGAGGTTGGACGATTGGTTTCTCGGGGTGGCTCGCACTGGTTCTCAGAACTCCACCTTGGTGCCTTTCTTCCCGGAGGTGCATGAGGAGCTCACCAAATCATGGATGGCACCTTTTACTGCTGGAAACCGATCTGCTGGTTCCTCCTCCCTCACCACCCTCGACGGTGGTGCAGCTAGGGTAGTTACAAGGGTCCCCCGGGGGAGCGGTCGGCTGTGATGCAGTTGTGTCCTAATACCGCCTCCACCCAGGGGGGAGAACCGTGCCTGCCCTCCCGGGTCTGGAAGTACACGACTGGCCAGCGATGCTTACGGCATGTGGAGAAGCTGGCTCCGCCTTACACGCTACGGTGCTACCGCAGGTTCTTCAGGCTAAGGCACTGAGGGACCTGCACGAGGGTGGTCATGACCCAGAAGTTCTCAAAGAACTCTGACCTCTACGGACCTTGCGCCACGAGCGACGAAGGTCACTGTGTGGTCTCTGGGCTGTGCGATGTCCACTATGGTGGTCCAGGAGTGCTAAAACAGGCTGTGTCTGGTCGATATGAGGGACGCCGACAAAGTTTGATTCCTTAATGCCCCTGTGTCCCAGACCGGCCTCTTCGGCGATGCGGTTGAGAGTCTGGCCCAGCAGCTCTCGGATGCAAAGAAGCCTCCACCCGTCCGCCGGCCACAGCGCCCTAGCCTGCTTATCGCCGAAGTCGGCCCCCTGCGTCCGCCCCCGCTCAAGCGCCGCATCTGCAGCAGCCTCCAGCAAGCGGCGCCATGGAGCTGGGCGTAGGAAGGCCGCCCCACCCGTCTGGGCCCCCATCAAACCTGGTGGTAAGCAAAAGAGCAAGGAGCCCCGGGACGAGCGACCCAGAGAGGGAGGAAGCTGCTCTTGGAGGGTGGTGAAGGTACCTCTCCCTCGCCCGGAGGAGGGGCGGGTGGAGAATCTTGAAAATCTCAACGAAAGAGCGGTTTTCTCTGTCCCTGGGTCCCGTGAGGGTACGGAGAGTCGTGGATGGACCAACACCGGACCACGCTCATCCTCCTCCATCGCCAGCTGGCAGCAGCGGGCGGTTCGAGAGAGTCAACGAAGGCCCTACTCACGCACCCTCTGCCTACTTGTGGAACCAGGTAAGCGTTGCAAAAAAAAAAAGCCGCACACTCAGACCCTTCTTCGGTCCACTTACAAGCCGCCCGAGTTGGGTCCCTGCGTTCCACCTCGCTGCCCCACTGTGGGTACGGGAGTGGTTCCGTTGGTCCATCTTGCACGGTATCTGGGTGCTTGACTAGTGTTACACCAGCCCGTCTCGCTGGCTTCTGCGGACCATCAAACCTCAGCTATGCAATTCAGTTAGCCGACGTCCCCCCAAGTTCAGTGGCATCCACTTCACAACAGTGATGGTGGCCGATGGTTCTGTCTTTTGGGCAGAGGTCGCAGTCCTACTGGCGAAGGATGTGATAGAGCCGGTCCTTCCAGCCGATATGAAGATGGGGTTTTACAGCTCCTACTTCATTGTACCCAAGAAAGGCGGTGGGTTACGACCAATCTTGGACCTGCGTATCTTGAACTGGGCCCTTCACCGGTTACCGTTCAAGATGTTGATGCAGGAATGCATCTTCAGGTGCATCCATCCCCAAGATTGGTTTGCAGCAATCTACCGGGAGGAAGCATACTTCTATGTGTCGATACTTCCGCGCCACAGATCATTCCTGCAGTTTGCGTTCGAAGGACGAGCATATCAGTACAAGGTCCTGCCCTTCGGGCTGTCCCTATTGCCCCGTGTCTTCACGAAAGTTGCGGAGGCAGCCCTTGTTCCCTTCAGAGAACAGGGCATTTGCGTTCTCAACTACTTCGACGACTGGCTCATACTAGCTCAGTCTCAGGATCAGTTATGCGAACACAGGGGCTTGGTGCTCTCACACCTCAGCCTGTTGGGCCTTCGGGTCAACTGGGAAAAGAGCAAACTTTCCCCGACGCAGAGGAACTCTTTTCTCAGTATGGAGTTGGACTCGGTCGAACAGACAGCACGCCTCACGCAGGAACGTGCTCAGTCGGTGTTAAACTGCCTAAATACATTCAAGAGCAGGATGGCGGTCCCACTGAAACAATTTCAGAGGCTCCTGGGGCATATGGCAGCTACAGCGGCAGTCGCACCGCTGGGACTGCTTCATATGAGAGCGCTTCAGCACTGGCTCCATGGCCGAGTCCCAAGGGGGGTGTGGCAATGCGGCACTTTCCGGGTCCAAGTTACACCGGCCTGCCGCCAAACCTTCACCCCGTGGTCAGACCTTGCTTTTCTCCGGGCAGGAGTACCCCAAGAGCAGGTCTCCAGACATGCTGTGGTTTACACGGATACCTCAACCACCGGTCAAAGGGCGCTTATGAGGCAAGCATGTACTCTTCTGCATGGACAACATGGCGACCGTTGCGTACATCAACCGACAAGGTGGTCTGCGCTCCTGTCGCATGTCGCAACTCACCTCTGGAATCAGAAGCCTCTGAGGTCGCTTCGTGCTGTTCACATTCCTGGGCTGCTCAACCGGGCAGCCGACGAGCTGTCTCGAGCTGCGCTCCTGGGTGCTGATTTGGAGATGTTCTGGAGCCGCTCAGGTAGACCTGTTTGCCTCTCCAGAAACCTCTCACTGTCAGTTGTTCTTCTCCCTGACCAAGGGAACACTCGACACGGATGCACTGGCACACGGCTGGCCTGCTCCTTGTGACAGCCCCTCCTTGGCCGATTCCTCTGAGGAAGGATTTACTTACTCAGAGACAGGGCACCCTTTGGCACCCACGTCCAGACCTCTGGAAACTTCATGTCTGGTCCCTGGACGGGACATGGAGGTTCTAAGTGACCTGCCTCGAGAGGTAGTTGACACCATCACTTCAGCGAGAGCACCGTCTACGAGACATGCTTACGCTTTGAAGTGGAACCTGGTCGTTGAGTGGTGTTCTGCTGCTCACCCGGGCATCCGACGAGCTGTCTCGAGCTGCGCTCCTGGGTGCTGATTTGGAGATGTTCTGGAGCCGCTCAGGTAGACCTGTTTGCCTCTCCAGAAACCTCTCACTGTCAGTTGTTCTTCTCCCTGACCAAGGGAACACTCGACACGGATGCACTGGCACACGGCTGGCCTGCTCCTTGTGACAGCCCCTCCTTGGCCGATTCCTCTGAGGAAGGATTTACTTACTCAGAGACAGGGCACCCTTTGGCACCCACGTCCAGACCTCTGGAAACTTCATGTCTGGTCCCTGGACGGGACATGGAGGTTCTAAGTGAACTGCCTCGAGAGGTAGTTGACACCATCACTTCAGCGAGAGCACCGTCTACGAGACATGCTTACGCTTTGAAGTGGAACCTGGTCGTTGAGTGGTGTTCTTCTCACCGAGAAGACCCCCGAAGATGTCCGATCAGAGTCATTCTGATCTTTTTGCAGCAAGGGTTGGAGCGAAGGCTGTCACCCTCCACCCTTAAAGTATATGTAATCGCTGCTAACCACAACCCCGTAGAAGGGAAGTCACTGGGGAAGCATGACCTGATCATCAGGTTCCTTAGGGGGGCAAGAAGGCTAAATCCTCCACGGCCCCCCTCTATACCCTCTTGGGACCTGACTCTAGTGCTCACAGCACTACAGCAGGGCCCATTTGAGCCTTTGCAGACAGTCGAGCTGAAGTTTCTGTTGATGAAAACTCTACTCCTGCTTGCACTGGCCTCCATCAAGAGGTCATCATTTCGGTCGACGATTCGTGCCTAGAGTTTGGGCCAGCCGACTCCCAGGTAACACTGAGCCCCCGGCCCGGCTATGTGCCCAAGGTTCCCACTACTGCATTCAGCCTGCGGTGAGCCTGCAAGTACCCAGCCCTAGCTTTGCTCTGTCCCGTCTGAGCCTTAAGGTGCTACGTAGACCGGACGCAAAGCTTCAGGACCTCAGACCAGCTCTTTGTCTCTCACAAAGGTCGGCAGAAGGGGAATGCCGTCTCTAAGCAGAGGATGGCCCACTGGATGGTGGATGCCATCACCCTGGCTTATCAGGCATAGGGTGGGCCCTGTTCAGGTTGCAAGCTCACTCAACTAGAAGTGTTGCATTCTCCTGGGCGCTGGCTCGTGGCGCCTCACTGGCAGATATCTGTAGAGCTGCGGGCTGGGCGACTCCTACTCGTTCGCTAGATTCTATAGCCTTCGTGTGGAGCCGGTATCCTCCTGTGTTCTCACCTCAAATGGGTAGAAGCACTGAGAGACCCCGGCTTCGGGTCGGCTTGCTAAAACTACTCCAGAGAGTCCATATAGTAGACCCTGTTGAGGTCATCCATCCCCTCGGCAGCCAGATGTGGCGGAGTGTCCGGCGCCAGGCCTTCACTCATTGAATCCTTGAGAACCGGTAGAAGGCTGGGTTCCATATATAAGACCTACGTAAGTGGATCCCATGTGTAAAGTCCACAGTATAGCCTGAGTGCCCGTGTTTCCCCGGCAGACTTCTGCCATTCCATGAGGGTTTCAATCACCTCCAATCTTCCATATGCACCTCAACGGATGTTCATATGTATATTTGCTTCCGAAACCTCCTTTGGGAAGGATGGAACTTCCGCAACGTTCCTGTCCCAAGTGGAATGGGTACGTTTTCCCAGTGTTATCCAGTCCTACTGATTGGGTTGTGAATAGCAGCAGTAGCTGGTCCTCTTGTGGTAAGCCCTGGCCTATGCCAAAAAGTAGGGGCGCAGGTGGCTTCCACGGGACACTGGAAAGGGCATTACCTGTGGCCCTTTGGTAGGGATCCCAATTCGTCAGTCATCCGACATGATGTCGAGAGTGACCGACTGAAAGGGAACTTCTTGGTTACGTATGGTAACCCTCGTTCCCTGAAGGAGGGAAGGGCATTACCTGTGGCCCTTTGGTAGGGATCCCAATTCGTCAGTCATCCGACATGATGTCGAGAGTGACCGACTGAAAGGGAACTTCTTGGTTACGTATGGTAACCCTCGTTCCCTGAAGGAGGGAACGGAGACGTCATGTCCCGTCGCCACAGCTACCGTTGAGTGGCCGGGTCACCGGTTCGGCTCCTCAGCGATAACCTGAATATGCGCTGCATCTGCTGCCTACTTATACTCACGCTGTGATCAGCAGCAGCTGGATGCAATAATCGCATGCCAATGTGCATTGGCTCGTTTAGTTTACACTCAAAGTAGAGTGGTCTCTTTAAGCGAGATCCCAATTCGTCGGTCATCCGATGTGACGTCTCCGTTCCCTCCTTCAGGGAACGAGGGTTGCCATACGTAACAGAGACGTTTTCCTGGGTCACAGTCTTCTTAATGTTGCAGCTTCTGGTGAATGTGATCATTATTCACCAGCCGGCAAAGAGTGCCGTTCTTTTAGTCACATCAACGCTTCAATAATAATAAGAAAAACACATATTTTAATTAATGTTTTGCCTTACAATTAAACCAAGAGACAAAAACTATGACATGAATACAAAGACAATGATTACAATTTCTACATGTAAATTTAAAAAAACCTACCAGCACTTCTTGCTTTGTCAGGTAAAGTCAACGATAAAGACTGTATTTTGACAGATTATTTTCTGTATTCTGCTTCAAGTACATCTATCATTTCTCCTCTATTTACAACAACAAAATCCCCTTTATTAAAAGGCAAACACTCCACCAAGGTTATTTTCGTAAATGAAAACTAAAACAAAGACGAAAACGATTGGTCAAAAACATTTTCGTAAACTGAAAGGAAATTAAAAAATCTAAATTAAAGAAAAACTAAAATGAAACGAAACTAACAATAGTTATCACAAAACTAACTGAAATAAAATAATAATTATCAAAAATAAAAAATATTTTTCGTAATCATTATGTTCAGTTCAATTCAATTCAAGTTTATTTGTATAGCGCTTTTCACGATACAAATGATTGCAAAGTAACTTTACAGCAAATTACGTTTCTACAATATTTAGTGGTAGCTTATGGGTACGGTTATTTTTTGGTCTCGTACTGTATCGCATACCTTGTCGGTGTCATGTGCTTTGCTTGGCCATTTGTTGGGATAAACAGGAAAGTGTGTCCAGCTGAATTCAATTTGAGTTTTGTTACCATCGACTCTACCGTGCGACTCCACCGGGCAGGGACACCGGCAAAGGACATAAGTATCGCTTTTTATCTCTCGTCTTTCCACTTCTGTTTCAGTTTTTTATAAACTATTTCTTACTATGTGTCAGTAAGTTGTTATTTTAGCTGTTGGGTTTTGGATTTTGTACCAAGAGACATTTTTGGCATGGAATGATGGCTTTTTGGCATTTTTGGCATTGGATCCGGCCCAGATCTGATACCTTGCTCTGGCCCACATACCACAAGGAATGATGGCACTTGGGCGGTCCACTCCTGTTTACCAGATCTGGGCCACAAGGAAGCCATAGCAATGCTGCATGTCAGCCTAGAACAAAACAAATCAAGTTGGACTGGCCCAAATCTGGGCAACAGTTCATTTTAATTCTGGCCCAGATCCGACACCTTGCTTTGGCCCACATACCATGTGGAATGATGGCAATTATACAGCCCGCTCCTGATTGCCGTATTTGGGTCTCAAGGAAGCCTATAGCAATGACACATGTAACCCAACATCAAACCACATAAACCACACCTGACCCTAATGTGGGCCACAGATTATTTTTTTATACAAACCCTGGTCTTTCCCACATTCCTCATGTGGCCCACATGTAGCATGGAATGCTGGAACTTTGACAATGCATTCCTGATTGTCTGTTCTGGTCCACAAGCGGGCCATTGTACAGACACATATTAGCTAAGAATGAAACAAATAAACTGTAACTGTGTATGTGTGCGCGCGTGTGCATGCTGTGCCGTTAAAACTTTGGAAATTCAGTGACTGAATATCAATGGCATCAAGTGAGTTCTGCATCAACAATATTCAACATACAGTAAAGAGAAATGTAAAAATGGCCTACCTAAATATTAAGATATGTTACAACAGATGATCCAAACACATTTCTAAATAGAAAAAAAAATGCATCATTTATTAACACGGCTAATAAAAAACCCATTACATGATTACATTTCCAAAACTGGGAAGCAATCTAAACAAGAAAAAACAGAAACAGAACAATAAACAAAATAGGTGTATAGAATTATTTTTTTTATACAAAAAATATTTTCAGTAGCTGTGAATAGGTTAGCTTATCAAATGTATTGACCTCCTTGACTTGGCCCATCAGCGTCATGGCAATCTTGCAGGCCTTTAATGGACACACAAATGAAAAAAAAAACAGTTGACTCACTAACAGAATGCAGATAATACAATGCCGTTGAAGACACACACACATACACAAAACAATTTAAAAGCCAAATTAAACAAAATCCCCTAAACAAAATATAATTACAGGAAAAATAAAGAAAAGAAAAACAAAAAAGCTAGGCATTGTATTTATTTTTTTGTTATTGTTAAAGGTACATGTAAGGTAATGTAACCTTTTTCACCATCTAGCAAGGGTGGCATGATCTGAAAATGAATGCGAGCATGCATTCAAGAAAGATCTTGACTGGGGAAACCTAGTCCGTATGTCTTTTGGTCTGACTCCCCCTTGTGCCTAATAAAACAGTGCAATAATCACAGTTGTCTGAAAAAACATGGTTAGATCAGATAACGCAATCCGTTATTTAACAATCGTTATTTAACAATCTGTCTAAGACAGAGTGAGAGATGAGTTCATTAATTATTCTGCAGGGTCTTTCTACTAAGAGTGAAGCTGCGAGTTTTAAAAACTTCAAAAACAGCAGAGTGTGTGTCCTTTAATGGAAGCATCACATTAATATTGAATGTTGATTAAATGGACTGGAACTACCTGCGCATTAAACAGTTTGGTAACACTTTACAATAAGGTCTCATTTGTTAAAGGGGTCATATGATGCGATTTAAAATTTTCCTTTCTCTTTGGAGTGTTACAAGCTCTTGGTGCATAAAGAAGATCTGTAAAGTTGCAAAGACTAAAGTCTCAAATCCAAAGAGATATTCTTTATAAAAGTTAAGAGTCAACCACGCCCTCCTAAAACGGCTCGTTCGAACACGCCCCCACATATCTACCTCACTATGTGGGAAGATTTGCATAACGCCGCCCAAATGTTCACGCAAAGAAAGAAGGCGTAACTTTTATTCTCGCTGTAGTATTGTTGTTGCCGCGAAGGCGCTGTGTGCTTCATTGTGAAAGCGAAACTACTTTGTTTGGTCTTCCAAAAGAGGACGATATCCGTTTCGTCATGCCTGGAGCTGATCTGTGCTGATCGCTGAGGAAATACTTCAACTTAGTGCTGTGGATCGCCGGATCGGCTTTCACCGTGGACGAAGCGGAGTCCAGCACGGGGTCGTCACATGTGGTTGCCGCAAGCCTCCTTCGTAGAATCCGCCGCCTCTGCTCACTCAGCCCACCGGCCGCTCCTCAATTAATCCCCCGGTCTCTGCTCACTCTAGGCCGCCGTGTGTGACGCGGTGTTTCATTGTGAAAGCGAAACTACTTTGTTTGGCTTTCCAAAAATGGACACGACTAGAAATCAGTGGTTAAGTTGTATTTACAACACTGTTCCAGAACACTTCAACCCAAATATTCAGATGGGTGCAGCACATTTTATGGAGGACCGTTTCCTGATCCTGGTAGAGTAGACTACAATGCCGGCTGTTCTGACTCAAAGACTGTAAGTACGTTTTTTTATATTTAAAGAGTTTTTATATTTTATATATTTAAAGCGAGTTTTTTGGGCAGTGTAGAGTAGGGCTTGTTGTTTGTCATTTCTCCGATCACAAATGCAGACATGGTTTTATGTTTAGACAATTTTATGTTTATGTTTTTTATACTGAAAAAGACAGTATAAGTCATTATAATCCATAATTATGTCCCCACTGGATGCAACGAATGCCTCATTTGTAATGGGTTTGAATGTTTTTGTCTCGTCGCTCCGGCCGGACACGGCATCATCACAGTATGGTGAGGGGCGTAACATTTCCGTCACACGCTTGAGGAATTCGGCCAATCACAACGCACTGGATAGCTGGCCAATCACAGCACACCTCGCTATTTCAGATCGATGAGTTTTGTAAAAATCGACACGTTTCAGAAAGGCGGGGCATAGATGAGAAACAATAATGTACAGTATGTGGAAAAGAATGTGTTTTTTAACCTTAAACCACATAAACATATTTCATTACACCAAATACACAAAATAATGTTATTTTTAGCAGCATCATATGACCCCTTTAACATTAGTTAATGTATTAACTAACATGAACTAACAATGAGCAATACATTTGTTACAGTATTTATTAAACTTTGTTAATGTTAGATAATAAAAATAGTCTATAATTTTTTGTTCATATTAGTTCACAGTGCATTAACTAATGTTAAATTCAACTTTTGAATTTAATAATGTATTAATAAACATTGTAATTAACATTATCTAAGATTAATAAATGCTCTAGAAAAATTGTTCATTCTTAGATCATGTTAACTAAAGTAGTAAACTAATGTTAACTAATGAAACCTTGTAAAGTGTTACGAATGGTTTTAATGCACACCTTAGAGCCAATCGGAATCAAGTATTCAGACAGACAATGGTAAAATACAAATTATTACACACATATAGTAAAAACACAATGTAACTGACTTGCAGGTGTCTTGGACACTCCTTTGTTGCTGGGACAAATCCAGGGCCTCGGGAGCCCATGGTAGATCCAGGGACCTCGGGAGGCCATGACGGATCCGGGGACTCGGGAGGCCAAGGCGGATCTGGAGCCTCGGGAGGCCAAGGCGGATCAGGAGCCTCGGGAAGCCATGGCGGATCAGGTAGTTTTGGAGGCCATGGCGGAGCAGCCTCCGAGGCCGTGGCCCCAGCCCCCGCCTCTACGGCTGGAGCCATAGTACCCCCCCCCAAAAAAAATACTTGGAAAAATGTCGGGGGTTGTATTCGGGGCCTGGAGCCCTCCCTGGGCTGAACAGGGGGGTCAGGAGCCCTCCCTGGACTGAACCGGGGGAACAGGGAGCCCTCCCTGGGCTGAACCGGGGGAACAGGGTAGTGCTTCCGTGGTGCTGGATATATATGTGTATATGTGTCACAGTGCACACACACGAGGAACGAGGAGACGCTGGAGAATACTTTAAAAATACTTTATTTCTAGGAAGGAACCAAGGGAGACGAACACAGGAAGACGTTCAACAGCGGACAGAGAACTAGGGACTGGGAACACTTTAAATACACACAGGAGGAGGGGATGACGAGACACACCTGGGAGCAATGAAACATCAAGGGAAACAGCTGGGACAAATCCAGGGCCTCGGGAGCCCATGGTAGATCCAGGGACCTCGGGAGGCCATGACGGATCCGGGGACTCGGGAGGCCAAGGCGGATCTGGAGCCTCGGGAGGCCA
>NW_015507055.1:102136-103603 GCF_001515645.1 Sinocyclocheilus grahami
GTCCCCCCCCCCCCCCCCAAAAAAAAATACTTGGGGAAATTTAAGGGGCCTGGAGCCCTCCCGGGGCCTAACAGGGAAACAGGAGCCCTCCCTTGGCTTAACGGGGAAACAGGAGCCCTCCCTGTGCTGAACGGGGAAACAGGAGCCCTCCCTGGGCTGAACGGGGGAACGGGAGCCCTCCCTGGCCTGAACTGGGGAACGGGAGCCCTCCGTGGGCTATATGAGGGATCGGGAGCCCTCCCTGGGCTGAAAGGGGGAACGGGAGCCCTCCGTGGGCTATATGAGGGATCAGGAGCCCTCCCTGGGCTTAACTGGAGAACAGGAGCCCTCCGTGGGCTTAACTCGGGAACAGGAGCCCTCCCTGGGCTTAACTGGAATCGGAATCAAGTATTCAGACAGACAATGGTAAAATACAAATTATTACACACATATAGTAAAAACACAATGTAACTGACTTGCAGGTGTCTTGGACACTCCTTTGTTTTTCTCGTTCTCTCCTCCCTCCGTCTCGATCACATGCAAGATGGAGCCATTTTTTCATATAAAATTCTATCTCTTGATCGGTGGCTCTTGATCGGTGGTTGTTTCTGACAGTTCCTAAAATTAGAGAACATTGTAAAAGCATGGATGGATTATACAACTTTTAAAATCTTAGGACCCAATTAGGGGACCCTGCAAGCATCAGCCAAGCACATAGTTTGCCCAGGAGCCCTCCTTGGGCTTAACTGGGAAACAGGAGTCCTTCCTGGGCTTAACTGGGGAACAGGAGCCCTCCCTGCGCTTAACTGGGGAACAGGAGCCCTCCCTGCGCTTAACTGGGGATCAGGAGCCCTCTCTGGGCTTAACTGGGGATCAGGAGCCCTCCCTGAGCTTAACTGGGGAACGGGAGCCCTCCCTGGGCTGAATGGGGAAACGGGAGCCCTCCCTGGGCTGAACGGGGGAACGGGAGCCCTCCGTGGGCTATACGAGGGATCGGGAGCCCTTCCTGGGCTTAACGAGGAATCGGGAGCCCTCCCTGGGCTTAACTCAGGAACAGATGCCCTCCGTGGGCTACACTCGGGAACAGGAGCCCTTCCTGGGCTGAACTGGGGATCAGGAGCCCTTCCTGGGCTATACTCGGGAACAGGAGCCCTCCGTGGGCTTAACTCGGGTGCAAGCATCAGCCAAGCACATAGTTTGCCAGCGCCAATGTTAAAAACATTTTGGCAACGGCCAAGGGCACCCGTTGCTTCCAGATGCCCAACAGGAACAACTTTACTACTAGGAAGATCGGACTGCATCTGCTCTTGCTGATGCCACCCAGGCCTGTCAACATGTGCAGTAGTAATTGTATGGCCCAGCCTCAATTTCCCCCTGGAACTATTAAGTCTTTGCTTAAAATCCAACAAAAGTTAATTTGTAGATCTGTCAATGTGTTGCAGTGTTTGACTGACTCCTATGACATTGCATGTATTATTTCAGTTAAAC
>NW_015507055.1:103613-111049 GCF_001515645.1 Sinocyclocheilus grahami
CAGGAGCCCTCCTTGGGCTTAACTGGGGATCAGGAGCCCTCCTTGGGCTTAACTGGGAAACAGGAGTCCTTCCTGGGCTTAACTGGGGAACAGGAGCCCTCCCTGCGCTTAACTGGGGAACAGGAGCCCTCCCTGCGCTTAACTGGGGATCAGGAGCCCTCTCTGGGCTTAACTGGGGATCAGGAGCCCTCCTTGGGCTTAACTGGGGAACGGGAGCCCTCCCTGGGCTGAATGGGGAAACGGGAGCCCTCCCTGGGCTGAACGGGGGAACGGGAGCCCTCCGTGGGCTATACGAGGGATCGGGAGCCCTTCCTGGGCTTAACGAGGAATCGGGAGCCCTCCCTGGGCTTAACTCAGGAACAGATGCCCTCCGTGGGCTACACTCGGGAACAGGAGCCCTTCCTGGGCTGAACTGGGGATCAGGAGCCCTTCCTGGGCTATACTCGGGAACTGGAGCCCTCCGTGGGCTTAACTCGGGAACAGATGCCCTCCGTGGGCTACACTCGGGAACAGGGGCCCTTCCTGGGCTGAACTGGGGATCAGGAGCCCTTTCTGGGCTATACTCGGGAACAGGAGCCCTCCGTGGGCTTAACTCGGGAACAGGAGCCCTCCGTGGGCTTAACTGCAATAATAATAATAATTGGTAATAATTAATATTTTCTCATAGCAGCTTCTACTGATTTTCCATTAATAAACATATTACTCAATTCATGAATTAGTATTATCATGTTATAATCTTTAGGAAATAAATTGTTATTCATAAAGATGACAGTTGTAAATGTAAATGATATTAAGAGAAATTAAGAGATTTATTTATTTATTTGTTTGTTTTTTTATTAGAATATTACCCTTTGGGGCTCACTTGACACACTCTAGAACAGTGGATCACAACCTTTTTGACTCCAAAGCCCCCCTATTTGAAGGCCCCCCTCACTCACAATTTCTACCTGATAAAATATTACAAAGCTTGGCATAAGAAAGATGTACAGTTGTTATAAAAATAACCAAATAAGAAATACTGTATCTAGTTTTGGTTGTTTTAGCTTGTTTTCTTTTCTTTTAAATAATTATAAGTCATTTAGAGGCCCCACTGGAAGATTGTTGAGGCCCCCTGGAGCCTCTATTTTAGAAGTTAAATGACACTGCTAGCAGATAAACGTGGTTTCACCAAGTCAGTTTATGTCAAGTTGTGTATTTATAACCAGAGTTAGGTGCTTCTTCGTCAGTGTTATTCACCTATCATTTCCCTCTGATTGTAGGATTATAGTTACGAATTTCTACCTGATAAAATATTACAAAGCTTGGCATAAGAAAGATGTACAGTTGTTATAAAAATAACCAAATAAGAAATACTGTATCTAGTTTTGGTTGTTTTAGCTTGTTTTCTTTTCTTTTAAATAATTATAAGTCATTTAGAGGCCCCACTGGAAGATTGTTGAGGCCCCCTGGAGCCTCTATTTTAGAAGTTAAATGACACTGCTAGCAGATAAACGTGGTTTCACCAAGTCAGTTTATGTCAAGTTGTGTATTTATAACCAGAGTTAGGTGCTTCTTCGTCAGTGTTATTCACCTATCATTTCCCTCTGATTGTAGGATTATAGTTACGGTTAGGTTTAGGTTTGGGGGTACTGGATATGGTTAGGACTATTTTTTTTTAGACAGGAATGTTGCTCCAAGATCAACAAAATATGATGATACAGGAATATGGTCTACGTTGCAAAATCATTGCGACCCAAGCTTTGCACAAACAGCAACTCAAAATGATCTCATACAAATATTTAAAGGCATCCCAAAACCATAAAAACTCTTCATAAGTTTGAACCTAGACACTTGAACTTTTCTAGACACTATCTAACATATGCCAGCTGATTATAAGAGCTGTCACTGCAATACATCACATTCCTCACATTCACATTCACAATATTATGAAATATTGTTTAAAAAAAAAGATTAAAAATTATTCAGGCCATATTTACAGTTTCAAACTTTGGCCTTTAACATCTAAATTAGCCAGTGTCTAAGTGTTGCATCCAAGCCAGAAGTGGTCCATGTCTGTTTTATGATATTTTGGGCATATTTGCCATGTCAAATGTAGGCCAAGTTAGGCTTACATCCCGATTTGACAATGCTTACTGTGCCATATATTCGCCAAAAGTGGCCCACATATGTTTTAAGATAACTGGGCCACATTTGTAGCATTATATGTGGGCCACATTTGGCACAAACACAGAAGAGCCAGTGCTACTGTGCCATATATTTGCCAAAACTGGCCCACATATGTTTTAAGATAACTGGGCCACATTAGCTTTAATATATGTGGGCCACATTTGGTTTACACTCAGATTTCCCTTTGTCAGTTGTGCCACATTTTTGCAAAGGGTGGCCCACTGTTGTTTTGTGATATTTGGGCCATATTCATTATTTACCACATGGGCCACTTTAGGGTTACATTCAGATTACACACTGCCATAAGCACCGCATCTTTGCCTAAAAAGGCCCACATGTGATTTGAGATATTTGGGCCATATTTGCTATTTTACATGTGGCCCACTTCAGGTTCACATCCATTTTGTTCGGGCCATAAGAAGGCATGCAGTGCCGCATAAATGCCTGAGGTGGCCCACATCCGTTTGCTATCTGGGAGATGAGGGACAAAACAGGGATGTTCGCAAACTTGCTCCGACGAATGTCCTCAGAACGTCCGTCAGCGAACGTTACAAAGCGGACCAAAACCGGACGTCCTCAAAACGTCCACCAGCGAACGTCAAAAAGAGGACCAAATCCGGATGTCCTCCGAACGTCCGCCCGCAAACGTTACAAAGCGGACGTACTGCGGACCTAAACGGACGTTTGGAACATCCGGGGGACGTCCCCTGTTTGCTGGGGTGAACCTGCTCTGGTTTGGGGTGAGGAGTGGGTCTTAAACAAATCGTGTTTGCATGTATACTCTCAAAACAGCCATTAACATAATATGCTGTGCATTTGCTCAAGCAGACTAGAAAGAGGACTCGGTTTGGTACTCGCGTGCAGTCCGAGCAGAGTGCTTTTTGCGTGTGTGTGTGTGTGTGAGTGAGAGAGAGTGTGTGTGCAAAGAAACAATCTGTCACAGCGCATGAGTACCACATTAAAATGTCTTTCGACTCACTTTTGAATGTCTTAAAACGCTTTAATATTTAAACTGACAAGGCTAAAAACATGTGAGAATGATAAAGCAGCACTAGCCCGATCATTCAGATAGGTGTTTAGTTAAACTGCATTCTCTTAACAGCCGGTGAATTCACAGGGGAACTTAAAATATGTTACATACCACTACTGTTGAACGGTGTAATGCAAATATGTCTGAAAGGTCTGACATAAGATGCCAAATGAACGATGCTGTATGAAGCGTTGTTTGTTTACATCCTGTTGCACCTCGCGTTATGAAAACTGTGTTTGGAATATAATGATCAAAACTTTGTGATATAGATGAGGTGTTATTTATATAAATATTGATATAAGACCAGTCGTACCACTGCATTCTGAATCATTTGTAGAGGTTTGACTGTGCTTGATGGAAGTCCAGCCAGAAGAGCATTGCAGTAGTCCAGCCTAGAAATGACAAGAGCCTGGGCAAGAAGTTGTGCAGCATGCTCCGTTAGAAAGGGCCTGATCTTTCTGATGTTGTGCAATGCAAACCTGCAAGATCGAGCGGTCTTTTTAATGTGGTCTTTAAAGGTCAGTTGGTCATCAAAGGTTACACCAAGATTTCTGACCGAAATTGATGGGGTAATTGTAGAAGAACCTAGCTGGATGGAGAAATCATACTGTAGAGTTGGAGTGGCAGGGAAGACAAGAAGCTCAGTCTTTGCCAGGTTGAGCTGTAGTGATATTCTTTCATCCATGCCGAGATGTCCGCCAGGCAACCTGAGATCTGTGCAGGTACCGTTGGATCATCTGGTTGAAATGAAAGATAGAGCTGTGTCATCAGCATAGCAATGGTAGGAGAAGCCATATGCCTGTGTGATGGGACCCAGTGATGTTGTGTATATGGAGAAGAGGAGGGGTCCAAGAACTGATCCCTGAGGAACCCCAGTGACAAGTTGATGTGCTTTGGATACCTCCCCTCCCGAAGCCACCCTGAAAAATCTACCAGTGAGATAGGATTCAAACCAGCGAAGTGGAATCCCTGTGATGCCCAGTGAAGAGAGGGCAGACAGGAGGATCTGATGATTGACAGTGTCAAAAGCAGCAGATAGATCCAGCAGAATAAGAACTGATGATTTGGAATCAGCTTTTGCAATCCGCAAGGCTTCCGTGACTGACAGTAGCGCAGTCTCAGTTGAATGGCCACTCCTGAAACCTGACTGTTTCCATCCATGTAGCCCATCCAGTTTGTTGTTCTGTGAAAGAAGCAATGATATCTGGTTGAAAACAACTCTTTCGAGAGTTTTCACTATGAATTGAAGGAGAGAGACAGTTCTGTAGCTATCTGTAAGTGAAGTGTTTAATGTAGGTTTTTTGAGCAGTGGGGTTATCCGAGCCTGCTTGAATGCAGTGGGGAAGGTGCCTGTGAGGAGAGATGTGTTGATGATATGTGTGAGTGGTGGTAAAAGTGTAGGAGAGATTGCTTGGAGGAGGTGTGAGGGGATTGGGTCTAGAGGGCATGTTTTAGGATGGCTGGAGAGCAGAAGTTTTGATACTTCTGTCTCAGTGAGGGGACAGAAGGAGAAGATGGGAGTTTTTGGAGTGGGTGGGGTTGGTTTGAAGTCCTGTGTGTGTGGGGCTGAGAATTGACTACTGATTGTTCTGGTTTTGACTGTGAAGAATGTGGCGAAATCATCAGCTGTTATAGAAGTGGTAGGAGGTGGTGGAGGGGGACAGAGGAGAGAATGGAACGTTTTGAAGAGATTACGTGTGTCTGGAGCGCTGTTGATCTTGTTGTGGAAGTATGAAGATTTGGCAGTATGGACTTCAGCAGAGAAAGATGAAAGCAAAGACTGACACATACTCAGGTCTGACGGATCTTTTGATTTGCACCATTTTCTCTCAGCTGCCCTGAGTTTGGTCCGATGTTCACGAAGAACATCGGATAACCAGGAGTTCGAGGGGGCAGCCCGTGCTGGCCTGGAGGAGAGAGGACAAATATCATCTAGACAAGAGGTTAAAGTAGAGCATAAAGTGTCAGTTGCTGCATTCACATCCAGAGATGAGAAATGGGTAGGTGAGGGAAGAGAGGAGAATACAACGGAAGAAAGATGGGAGGGGTAAAGGGAGCGTAGGTTTTGTCTAAAAGTAACCGGTATAGGGGTTGGTCGCACACAGGTAGAAAAATTGTAGTTTAAATGTAATGAAGAAATGATCATAGATATGTAGGGGTTTTACCAGAATGTTGTCTGCAATACAATTGTGTGTGTAAATTAAGTCAAGTTGGTTGCTTGATTTGTGCGTGCTTGTAGTGGTAAGTCGTTTGAGATCAAATGAAGCAAAGAGTGAATGGAAGCCTGTAGCAGAAGGCTTGTCCAGATGAATGTTGAAGTCGCCAAAGACTAAAAGTGGACTGCCATCCTCTGGGAATGAGGACAGCAGCCCATCCAGCTCTTCTAGGAAGGTGGATAGAATTTCCCCAGGAGGGTGGTAAATTACCACAACCTGGAGTTTTACAGGAGCTGTTATAATGATCACATGAGATTCAGATGAGTTATAATTGCATAGGGGAGAGTGGGTTGAGTATTTCCCATTGTTAGAAATGAGCAGACCAGTGCCCCCACCCCGGCCAACCTGACGGGGGGTATGAGAGAAAGAGAAATTGTTCGAGAGAGCAGCTGGGGTTGCTGAGTCTTCTGGACGAATCCAAGTCTCAGTCAAGGTCAAGATGCTAAGTGTGGAGTTTAAAGAAAAAGCAGAAATGAAGTCTGCTTTGTTGACAGCTGACGGACAATTCCAGAAACCCACAGAGAAAGAAAGAGGTGTAGTAGAGGATGTAGAGATAGGATGCAGGTTAGCAACTTTGCGTTGCCATCTGCGTGTGACCTTAGAGTGTTGTGGAGAGACAACCGGAATGTTTTGGAAACACATGATAGAGGTGTAAAAGAGAGGACAGAAAAGGAGAGTGTGTACAGGGAAGAGCAAACATATACTTAAGTGCCTTGGCGATTTCCCTGCTCGGTGAAGTCACGCAGGTAAAGTCTCAGGTCTTTACACTCGTTGGTCTTCGCACAAGGAGGCCTGAATGCTTCCGCTGATGCTTCCGCGTCAGCGCACAGACATCAGATAAATACACAGTCCAAGACACTAAAGTGAAAACAGCTGTGGCCGCCTTCTAATTAGCACAGCCAATACTCTATAGCAGGGCAATTCCTCAAATCGAAACTACAGTTCGCACTTAAACACAGGAAGGGAGCAATTAAATTACACGCGCTCATTCTTAGCCGAGAACAATTATTATAATTACCAGAAAGTGCAATCAAAAATACAAACGCAGACAACAATATAACAATAATACAACAATAGAAAATGAAATATTCCTTCCTAGCAGCAAGTAATAATTCCAACAGCAGATCTATAACCAAGTATTACGCAGGACACTCACGGGCAGCCGTCTGTCTCTTCTGTTGATTAATCGCTTGACCCAAGTTATGACAGTGACCAAGCAGTTTAAATACAGTTTAACAATACTGTGTTGTACGTTCCGCGTGAGCAATCCGGACACGTACACGGACAGCGTGGACGCAGATTACTTAAATTTATACTACTTAAAGTGTACGCTGGTGGTCCGCTCCGCAGACGTGTTCCATACATGTGCAATAGATCGGCTTAAACAGTAAACAAATATGTGAACAAACAGGCTTTACTCTCCTCCTCCGCCTCTTTCACTCCATGTCTCCGGTAGGGATGGGCGATACCACTTATTTTGTTAATTGCATATTGTAAGCATAATTTATTTGTTAAATAAACAAAATCACTGATAAATAAAACACACCTTCGTATCGGTATTTTTGTATATCGTCAGTATCGATATAGCGATACTTCGGATCGATACGCCCATCCCTAGTCTCCGGGAGTTTCTCTGGCAGTTGAATCAGCGTCGCCCCGGGACTCACAAACCTAACTCCTGTCTCTTAATCACACGCCACGCAAAAATATATTTAAGACATTGTAAAAAATAAAAAAAAACACTTTGCACAACAGTACAACATGTAAGAAATGACACATACACACACACAGCTGTAGTGATAATTGTTGTTATTAATGTCTCTGTTCTTGTGTTCAGGGGCCTGTTTTCTCACACTGGATCCAAACACAGCAAACACTCAACTCAGTCTGTCTGAGGAGAACAGGAATGTGACAGGTGTGTTTGAGAAACAGCCGTATCCTGATCATCCAGACAGATTTGATGATGTCCCTCAGGTGTTGTGTAGAGAGAGAGTGTGTGGACGCTGTTACTGGGAGATTGAGTG
>NW_015507055.1:111092-115024 GCF_001515645.1 Sinocyclocheilus grahami
TATATCAGTGTCATATAAGAGCATCAGCAGGAAGAGAGTAGGTGATGAGTGTGTGTTTGGATCTAATGATCAGTCCTGGAGTTTGATCTGCTCTCCCATCAGATACTCATTCTGGCACAATAACAAACACACTGATCTCCCTGTGAAGCCCATCATCATCAGGAGAATAGGAGTGTTTGTGGATCAGAGTGCAGGAACTCTGTCCTTCTACAGCGTCTCCAGAAACACAATGAGCCTCATCCACAGAGTCCAGACCACATTCACTCAGCCGCTCTATCCTGGGTTTTGGGTTTATTATGAATCATCAGTGAAACTGTGTTGATGAATCAGAGACTGACGAGAGATTCTACCCATAATGCTCTGAGCAGCATGATAAATCAGTAACAGTGAGATATTACAGTCTCTTCATGACATTAATACTGCAGCTCAACTTCTGTCACTAAAATAACAGTCAGAATAAATGTGTCAGAAATCCTCATATAGACAGTAATATCAGTGTGTGTGTTGTGTGAGAGTGTGTGAGCGTTTTTGTGACAAATTAGGACATAAATTTGTATAATGACAAAGGTATTACATAGGTATTACAAGGAGTCATGTCCTGAAAAGTCACCTTCTCCATGTCCCCACTTTTCAAAACGCATATAAATCACACAGAATGGAGTGTATTGAAAATCTGAAATAGCCCAAAGTTTCCTATAAGGGGTAGGGTTGGTGTAGGGCAATAGCACATACAGTTTGTACAGTATAAAAACCATTACGCCTATGGGATGTCCCTACTTTTCACAAAAACAAACCTGTGTGTGTGTGTGTGCACGTGTGTGTGAGACTTTGTGTGTGTATGTGTGTGTGTGTGTGTGTGTGTGTGAGACTGTGTGTGTGTGTGTTTATCTACATTTGTGTTTCAATTGAAAAGATCTTCATGAATCATGTTTGTGAAAAGCACGTCATTAATTTTTCTCTGTTTTTGTGCATAAATAAAACACGATGAGAAATGAATTTGAGATCAGATCTGAATTGATGTTTGTATCATGAATATAATCGATTCCTCACAAGACTGACATGAGCTTCAGGAGAGTTTCTGACATTATTAAATAAAACAATAATCATAGCATTTAATAAAATATATTGTAACTACAGCAAAGCTATATTAAATTATTATGGGCTCTCTTGTGTGATTTTATTTACAGTTTTTTCTAAAATATATAAAAATGTGATAAAATATGTATAATCTGCTGATTTGATAATAATAGCAACCATAATATGATTGTTTTAATTATTCGAATTATAACAATAAAGAAATGTTATGATTACAATAATACCATTGTACTCTTAAATATATTATAATAATAAATATTAATGTAATTTAATTTTGTATTTTATTTTATACCAGTAAAAAAAACTCTTATTGCAATAATTATTTTGCACTTAAAAATAAAAAGTCAGTATTTAATAATAAAATAAAATGATTATTTTGGCTATTACTATAATTTAAATTATAACAAATATTATAGGAAATAAAGACATTATGATAATAATCATAACAAAATATAAATATTTATATATTACAATTGTATTATTTATATTACAACAATTTAACAAATCAATAAATTTATTATTGCAATATTACTGAAATATTTATAAAATAAAAAGTCATTATTTATTAATAATAAAAATATGAATTTTATGTTATAATGTTGAATTCATGGACGGCCTCCATGGCCATAGCAGGACAGTCGGTGAGTTCAAGAACGGCTTCCTTGGCCATGGCAGGACAGACGGTGAGTTCATGAACGGCCTCCTTGGTCGTGACAGGACAGACAGTGAGTTCATGGACGGCTTCCATGGCTGTGACAGGGCAGGCAGTGAGTTCGTGAACTGCCTCCGTGGCAAGACAGTCTGTGAGTTCGTGACCGGCCTCCGTGGCCGTAACAGGGCAGACAGTGAGTTTGTGAACTTTATTAATAATAAAAATATGAATTTTATGTTATAAGATGTATAAAATAATATAAAAACAATATAAAAATATGAATTTTATGTTATAAGATGTATAAAATAATATAAAAACAATATAAAATATATGAATTTTATGTTATTATAAGATGTATAAAATAATATGAAAACAATATAAAATAACAATGTAATAATGATGATAATAATAATCATATAATTAAAACTAACTTTATTTTACAGCAATTGTACCATTTTTAATGAATTTGTTAACATTTAAATAACAATAAAACAAAGCTATTATTATTATTGATTACATGTAATTGTTATAATATTTTTAAAAATACAATTACTATTTTGGTTATTATTAATAAAAACTCCCTTTTTATTTTACAGTACAATTAGATTATTGCAATCATAATATATTTCTTTTCTCTTTTCTTTGTAACGAATCTGTCACGGCAGAGAAGAGTCAGGATCCAAGTGCGAGTGCAAAAGGTAAGGTTTATTTGTAATCACAAACAACGGAGACAACAAAGATAATCCTCGGGTCCAGGTCCGAATCAGAGCTCCACAGAGAAATCCCTTCCTCCACTGCGTTTGACCAAACCAAGGAGAAGGCTGAAGATCTGTACCCTGACTGAGCGAGAACTGGAAACAGAGACTGACAAGGAGACAGGAACATGAGGATAACGAACCGACAAAAGTTCATGAACGGCCTCCTTGGTCGTGACAGGACAGACAGTGAGTTCATGGACGGCTTCCATGGCTGTGACAGGGCAGGCAGTGAGTTCGTGAACTGCCTCCGTGGCAAGACAGTCTGTGAGTTCGTGACCGGCCTCCGTGGCCGTAACAGGGCAGACAGTGAGTTTGTGAACGGCCTCCGTGGCCGTGACAGGGCAGGCAGTGAATTCGGAAGTGGACGCCACCACCTCAGGAGGTTCTGCAGCGGATGCCGCCACCTCTGGAGGTTCTGCAGCGGATGCCGCCACCTCTGGAGGTTCTGCAGCGGATGCCGCCACCTCTAGAGGTTCTGCAGTGGATTCATGCAAAGGAAAGGTCTCAGGGACAGACTCGTGGCCAGGAGAGGCCTCAGGAGCAGACTCGTGGACAGGAGAGGCCTCAGGAGTGCAGTGTGCAGCCCACACGCTCAAAATGGCGACCGCCCTTACAGGAAGGGCAGCAGAGTGGGGCATGACCTCTAAGACAGCATGGGTTGAGAGCGCTGACGTCACCGCCTGCAGCTCGCACCGACATCAGAGGTGGGTCCATCACACTAGCATTTAGTCCTTTGAGTCTTGGCCCAAGCTCCGCGTTCGCAGGAGCTTGGATACTATAGCCCCCCCAAAAAAAATCCTTAGGGGAAATCTTGGAGAAAGTCGTGACGTGGAGAGGCTCAGGCATGGTGGCCATCTTGGCCGGGGACTCAGCCGTGGCGGCCATCTTGTGAGCAAGCGCTGGCTTGGCAAGCATGACGTGAGCAGGCTTTGGTGTAGCAGGCATGACGTGAGAAGGCTGTGGCTTGGCAGGCATGACGTGAGAAGGATGTGGCTTGGCAGGTATGACGTGAGAGGGCTGTGGCTTGGCAGGCATGACGTGAACAGGCTTTGGGGAAGTGGCATGTTCCTCCATGACACCCACAGTGAAGGGTGAATCAGCCAGCAACAAGGCAAAGTCAATGTATTTTTCAAGAGTCCATTGAGGGGTATTGCGTGACATTAAATGAGAAATGTCCTTACTTAAACCAAAACGAAAGATGTCCTTAAGGAACGTTTCATTAAAATCTACCTGGTGATAAAGTCCACAAAAATCCTGAACATAATCCTCTATGGAGCGATTACCTTGACGGAGGCGAACTAGACGATCTGCTGGGTTCATTTTGTTGGTCGTGTATTCTGTAACGATCAATCCACTGAAGGCGAGCGTAAGTGAGAACCCAAGTGCAGTTTATTTACAGAGTGATCCAAACATCCAAACAATAATCC
>NW_015507055.1:115046-127489 GCF_001515645.1 Sinocyclocheilus grahami
TGACTCACCAACAGCGGGTTAAATACATTCAATACACCACGAGGCCACAATGGGAACATGAAGCTACTTATAGGAAACAAGAGGGTCACATGACAAGAACAAACCAATGGGAAACAAGACACATGACTAAGACAACCAATCAGAACATGACACAATGAACAGGGGAACCAATGGCATGAATACATGAGGGCAAGGGAAGCATGACACAAACAGGGACCATGAAACAATTACAAAATAAAAGACATGGAAAACATGAACATGAAACAAAACACCACATTACATTGTTATAATTAATAATTAATTATTATAATTAAATAATAATAAGATATTACAATATAAAATATTTGGTTATTTAAATGTATAATAATAATAATTATTATTATTATTAGTATTAATATTATTATTAAACACTGACATTTAAATTTTTTTACAGTACAATATGATTACTGCAATAGTTAGAATTTTTATTGATTTGTTTATGTTCTTGAATGGCCTCCTTGGCCGTGAAAGGACAGACGGTGAGTTCATGAACGGCCTCCTTGGTCGTGACAGGACAGACAGTGAGTTCATGGACGGCCTCCATGGCCGTGCCAGGGCAGACTGTGAGTTCATGAACGGCCTCCTTGGCCGTGGCAGGACAGACAGTGAGTTCGTGAACGGCCTCCATGGCCGTAACAGGGCAGACAGTGAGTTTGTGAACTGCCTCCGTGGCAAGACAGTCTGTGAGTTCGTGACCGGCCTCCGTGGCCATAACAGGGCAGACAGTGAGTTTGTGAACGGCCTCTGTGGCAAGACAGTATTAATATTATTATTAAACACTGACATTTAAATTTTTTTACAGTACAATATGATTACTGCAATAGTTAGAATTTTTATTGATTTGTTTAATTGGTATATTTAAAATAAGGTAGAAATAATATTGTTAATAATAATAAAAAAATATATAAACTTTGTTTTATTATTATTTAAATTGTAATAAATGCATTAAAAATTGTACAATTGCTGTAAAATAAAAAGTCTGTATTTTAATTCGACTACTACTAATAATAATAATAAATATTGAATTTTATTTTATATTACAATTGTATTTCAATTATAACAGTTAAAATTCTTATTTTGGTTAATATTATTAAGAAATACTGACTTTTTATTTAATAAATATTGCAATAATATGGATGGAATGGATTTTTTAATTGTTTGTTATTATCTTATGATAATAAAATAAAATTCTTATTTTGGTTAATATTATTAAGAAATACTGACTTTTTATTTAATAAATATTGCAATAATATGGATGGAATGGATTTTTTAATTGTTGTAATTTACACAACACAAATATAATTAATATATTATATTTTTCTTATTTTTGTTATTATGATTATTAAAATCACATCATATTTCTTTATTTCTTATCATATTTGTTATAATTTACATTATAGTAATAGCCAAAATAATACTTTATTATTATTAAAAACTATTTCAGTAATCATATTGCACTGTAAAATAAAATGTCAGTGTTATACTACTAATAATAACCAAAATAATAACAATAAAGAAATTATATAATTGCAGTAATACTGTAAAATAAACAAGTGAGTATTTAGTATTAACCAAAATATTAATTATATAGTTTTAATATTTAAATAAGTTACCACTACATTAATCCTGTTCCACTGTAAAATAAAAAGTCAGTATTTATTATTATTATTATTAAATACATTTTAAATTTTCAATCTGATTATTGCAATAGTAAGATTTTATTGATTTGTTTGTCAATTTGTTTGTAATTAACAATAAAGTCAAATTTATATTTTGTTATTATTATTATTATTATGCTGCTGGGCGGGAGCAGCTCTCGCTGCATACCTCCTCCTCATACAGTGAACAACAAAAACAGAGCGTCGCTTCTCATGCTCCCCCGCAACGGGACCGAGGTCAGTGACGCTCTGGGTCCTCGGCCAAAAGGCCCTGTCATGAGAACATGTCCCCTACTGGGGAAGAGCGGGGTGCACTACAGTATACGGTGTCCGTCTCTCCTCAATGCCCTCGGGAGATCTTTCTCCCAACCCTGCCATCAATGATGCTTCAGGGCGCAGCGGTCTGCAGCGAGCGCTCCCCTCAGTTTCTTCCGCCCGGGAAAGTAGCGGAGCTGATGGGCTTGCTACCCCTTCGGGGGTCTCCAGAACAGCTAGTACGGCCATTTCCTGCCGGTCCTCCACATCAGGGCATCGAATTAGCAGCCACAAGTACACCAGAGGCCAGTCTCGAAAGACTGGTTCTCTTAGTATATTATTTAGCATCATGGAATCTACTGCCAAATCTATCTTGTTGGGTCCTGCACACTGTAGAGAAAGGCTATCGCATTCAGTTCGGCGCTCCTCCGCCACCATTCAACGGGGTCTTTCCCACACTCATGGGCCCTGAGCAGGCTCTGGTATTAGAACAGGAAGTCAATACTTTCTTGAGGAAGGAGGCCATCGAGGTGGTCCCTCCTCATGACAGGGGGTCCGGGTTCTACAGCCGGTACTTCATTGTTCCAAAGAAGGATGGGGGCTGCGTCCCATTGTAGATCTCTGTCAGTTGAATCGCTCAGTCATGAAACTGAAGTTCAGAATGCCCTTTACGAAGTGTGTGGATGCTGCTTTGGCTCCACTGCGACTCCAGGGCATCCGCATACTAAATTATATCGACGATTGGTTGATTTGAGCTCAATCGGAGCAGATGGCGGTTCGACATCGAGATGTTGTTCTTGCTCACGTGAAGGAGTTGGGGTTAAGACTAAACAAGAAAAGTGTCCTTTCTCCATTACAGAGGACCACCTATCTGGGCGTGGTGTGGGATTTGACCACGATGCAGGCATGGTTGTCTCCTGCTTGGGTCGAGTCGATCCTCACGGTAGTCAAGAGAGTCAGAGAAGGCCAGTCACTCACTGTCAGGCTGTTTCAGAAACTATTGGGGTCAATGGCAGCTGCGTCCAATGTGATACCTTTTGGCCTGCTGTACATGAGACCCCTACAGTGGTGGCTCAAGTCCAAGGGGTTTTCCCCGAGGTTTTCCACTGGCTGGGGTGCAGTCATGAGTGGCCACCCTGCCCGCGTTCTGTGGAGCGGTCGCCATCTCACTTGGCATTTCAACTGCCTAGAGATGTTGGCAGTATTTCGAGCTTTGAAACACTTCCTCCCGGACCTGCGAGATCACCATGTGCTTGTGCGCACTGACAACACAGTGGTGGTCTCTTATATCAACCACTAAGGAGGCCTGCGTTTGCGCCCCTTGTACAAGCTGGCACACCAGATCCTTGTGTGGTCCCAGGGCAAAATCCTGTCACTGAGAGCAGTGCATATTCCAGGATATCTGAATATGGGAGCAGACATCCTGTCAAGGCAGGGACCGAAGCCCGGGGCATGGAGGCTTGACCCCGAGGTGGTGAAGCAGATATGGATCATTTTTGGTCAGGCTCAGTTAGACTTGTTTGCGACTTTTCAGACATCGCAATGTCCCCTCTGGTTCTCTCTGACTCATTCAGCTCCACTGGGGCTGGATGCTATGGTACAGACTTGGCCGAGTCTTCGTCTGTACACCTTTCCCCCGATTGCTCTGCTCCCGGGAGTTCTGGAGAGAGTGCGCCGGGACGGGGTCTGTCTGCTACTAGTAACCCCGTTCTGGCCGGGCCAAGTATGGATCTCGGACCTGATTTCCCTTCTCGACGGCTCTCCATGGGAGATTCCCGTCAGGAGGGACCTCCTCTCACAGGTGGAGGGCACGATATTCCCCCCCCGCCTGGAGCTGTGGAAGTTATGGGTGTGGCCCCTGAGGGGGCACAGCTCGTAGCTTCCGGTCTCTCAACCGAGGTTGTTGAGACCATCCTCCAATCCAGAGCTCCCTCCATGAGGAAACTGTACACCGTGAAGTGGAAACTTTTTACTTCTTAGTGCGGCGATCGTCAGCTCGACCCAGTTAACTGCCCGGTTGGTACAGTGCTGAAGCTCCTGCAGGCCCGTCTCTCTGCTGGGTTGACCCACTCCACCCTGAAGGTCTACGTGGCGGCTATAGCGGCCTACCACGCCCCTCTCAGTGGTCAGTCAGTGGGCAGACACCCCCTAGTTACACGTTTCCTCCGCAGTGCACTGAGGCTGGGGCCTCCAGTACGATCTCGCGTCTCCACATGGGACCTGGCTGTGGTGCTAGAAGCTCTTTGAGACTCTCTATTCGAGCATATTGAAGAAATCTCTGATCACTTCCTGACATTTAAGACTATTTTTCTTCTAGCTATTACTTCTCTAAAGAGAGTTGGGGATCTTCAGGCACTCTCAGTGGCCCCTTCCTATTTAGACTTTGCGCCCGGCATGGCCAAAGTGTTTCTCTACCCTCGAGCGGGGTATGTCCCGAAGGTTCCCTCGGTTATACCACAGCCTATCGTGCTGCAGGCCTTTTGTCCTCCTCCCGTCAGGAAGTCAGACCAGCAGAAGCAGTGCGAGCACTGGACACATACATCAACAGAGCTGCCCTGTGGAGGAGAGCGGACCAACTAATTGTATGCTATGGTCCCCCTAAGCGAGGTCTGCCTGCTACAAAGCAGACCCTAAGTCGGTGGATAGTTGATGCCATTACTAATGCCTATGAGTCCTCTGATCTCCCCTCACCACTGGGAGTCAAGGCTCACTCGACCTGAAGTATGGCGGCCTCCAAGCCTTTTTCTAGCAGGTGTGTCTATGCAGGACATCTGCAACGCAGCAGGATGGTCCACGCCCCTCACTTTCGTCAAGTTCTATGGCCTTGATATGTGAGCCACTCCTGGCTCTTCTGTTCTCTTGTCTTAGTTGTGCTCTTCCTCACTAGACAGGGATTTGCAAGTCTGACGGCGTGGGCATTCTCGTCGAACCATGGTTCCCCCGAAGAGAACAAGACGCTGCGTCTCAGAGCCATACTTCCGGCATCCCTGCGAGCGATTGCTTCATTCCTTGATGCTGAAGTAAGTTCCACCTCATAGGCTTTTGTAGCTTCCTGGTCGCTCCATCACCCGCCTATGACGTCTTGCTCTTCCATTGGACTGAGCATGGTCACGCTGGGGGCGTTCCCGTAGTGTCTTCGGACGCAGCATCTCATTCCCTTCGGGGAACCATGGTTACATAAGTAACCTGGAGACGATTTACTTTTTTCTCCCACAAACACAAGAGTTTCATCTTCTCAAACTCTTCAGTGCAGGAGCTCAAATCTCGAAGAAACTCATTCACTCTCATGTTTGCTGCAGTGAAGACACATTCACACCGCCGCTTACAGATAATAAAACAATCAGCTCTGAAGACATTAGAGGTGTTTCAGCTGATGTTTCAGATCATGTGATCTCTGTTACTGCAGTCAGTCTCTGTCATCTTTATATTGTCAGCTAGCAGTCACACCAGCATCTTAGCCATTGATTCTTGTTTTGATGTTTTAAACCGCTTTGATCGTGACATAATGATAGCATTTAAAATTTAAAGCACAGTCTAAGTCTGTCTGGTCATTTATTTTGTCTGGTTTATTTGTGGCTCTCAGATATCCAGATTTTGTCCATTGATATCGGTCTGATTCCTCATCTCCACACATCAGGAATGACTGAACAGCTGTCTGCTGGAGTTATTCTTGTATCCGTCTGTTTTAGTGTCTGGTTCTTTGTCTAAATGGACAATCAGGTGATTTTGATGACAGGCTACAAAGTAAGAAAGCATAACTACAACACTGCAGTAATAATTTACACACTGCTGAAAATAAGATTAAAAATATGGAGATGACCAAACATTTTATGAAAAAAATGCTGCAGGGATTTTAGTTTGGACTAAGTCAGACTCACAAAAAAACCTGCTGAAAGTGTCTCTAATTTCAGAAAGAAGTGTCTTTGTTGGTGTTTTCTGACCGAACCACAGCACCTCAAACCAGTCCTGCAGTCATCCTTGGTGTATGAAGATGGAAAACCAGTCCGATTGTTACAAATGTATATAGTGTTAGTAGAGCAGTGAACTGCAGAAGAACCAAACAAACTTTACTGCAGCAGGCCAAACAATAGATAGTGCAGATGTTTGCACCTCAGTTTTGTTGTATATGAACAGGATGCAATTATTATATTTATTAAAAAATATTAAATGGATGCCGCTATTGTGACAATAAAGCCCTCCATAAACCTATACCACTAACCCTGATATACTTCATAATTAAACTCTTGTTATGAACATTATTTCCACTCTTTAGTCTGAGGAAACTTGTCATCACTCCAGAGAGGAATAGGCTCTCTGACCAGAAGTTTGACCCCGGGCGCCGCAGCATAAATGGCTGCCCACTGCTCCGGGTGTGTGTTCACTGCTGTGTGTGTGCACTTTGGATGGGTTAAATGCAGAGCACTAATTCCAACTTTGGGTCACCATACTTGGCCACATGTCACGTCACGTCACGTCACTTCACTTCACTAGCATATTTTTTTCTCTCACCACTTAAGTATTTTTAGAATCGGAAAGAATCCTAGCCTTTGTTGACCTCTGTAGTATCTGCTTATAGCCTTATAATTTTTTTTTTTCAAAATTAGGTTGTGAGTGTCTGTGTCACAGAGACACCATCTACAACCACAGAAACAATCACACAACCCCGCCCTCAATCACCTGAGTACTGAGAACCTCATTATCACGCACTATAAGAGCACACTCACCACTCTGGCTCATCGGCTGGTCTCAAGGTTACTCCTTCAATGTCTTTCTCTTTGGCTCTGCTAAAGGACTGTAACTTACTTGTGCGCTGCCCATCACCAAGATCTTCGTGTGCTCAAAGGACTGAAACCGGTTGTTTCAGATAAGATTGTTCTCATGCACTCTCTGCCACATTCACCTCAGTTGCTTCTACGGAGATACCGCTGGTGATATGAGTTTGTGTTTACTTAATAAAAGTGAAGTTTGTTACCTGCATCTCTCCTAGTCCTCGTCTTTGGCACACTGTGACAGTCTGTGTGTATTAGGAATGATTAATTCCTGCTAAAGTAATTCATTTCTAATTAATTACAAAGAATTAAAAGTTTTTTTAAATCAAAAATAGCCAAAGTTGTGTGTGAGGGGAAGGGTTTAAGGTAAGGGGATAGAAAATACAGTTTGTACAGTATAAAGTCCATTACGCCTATGGAGAGTCTCCATAAAAACGGAAACGTGTTTCATTTTTATGCAGTTTTTATGGACAATTAATCAGAATTGTCCTATTTATGTTAAGTTCAAATGTATTTTGAAAGTGTATATCATGCCAAAATGTTGGTAATGGTGTCAAAACAGTTTTCTTAATTTTCTTACCATTGCTCGGCCTTTGAAGGGCTGTGTACGTGCGTAGCGTATTCAACTAAGCCGTCAGCTTGACTGCGTCAAATCTGTCGACTGGGCAAAAAAAGAGAAAATATAAAGATTTTTTTACAAATATTAAGGAAATTTCGATAAAATATAAGAGTGATTTATAGAGTTTTATCACTTACATTAATTAGCTGAATTAGAAATGAATGTGAGCCGGCTGCACCACCTCTTGCTGGGCAACAGCAGCTCGAGACCTGTAACAAAGTGTCACTCGCACACAATTTTGTAATGGTGTTTAGCGGCGTTTCAAATCTGATTATTCCGTCACTTACAGAGAAAGCCCAGGTTAACATCTATGAAAACTGTGTGTATTTTACAAAATGTTCGCATGTGTGTATTATGTATATGACGGTGTTAAAGACTCTGGTAACGACATTAAACACTTTGATCCAAAAATATGACATTTCTCGTCGACTCAAACCTACTGGATTCTGCGAAAAGGACGGTTCGCAACAGGATGAATTTTATTCATGAAAGGTAAAGTATGAAATTAAGTATCTCAAAATTCAATATTTGTCTATGAAATGTTTAGAAGAACCGGTTAGCAAACAATTCTGAGGACGTTTGTGGCCCAAGAAAATGCGCAGCTAAGTTAACCGGGCTAACTTTGTTGTTGCTGTATTCTTATAGGCTACATAGAACGTGGTAGTTCTAGCTATTTCTACATTTTAATGTATACAATTATAATCTAAATTATTATTGGGTTTTGAAATGAAATCAGTTCATTTAGGTGCAGCTTTTTAGATTTTCAGAATTTTTTTCTGTCAGCTTAATACAGGTAAAAACATTTGCTTCATGTAAACATCTTCCAGTTAAAACATTAAACTACTCCAGTCATTTTAAATTAAAGGACATTTTAAGGGTTATGAATCAAGTACAATATACTTGAGTAAAAAAAAAGAAGAGTTATAGACTGAAGTTACTTACAATAGAAAGCACTTCTTCACATAATCATTTTGTTTATTTATTTATTTGTTTACTTATTTATTTTTCCAGAAAATTGTGAAGAAATTTAACAATTTCTGGCACCTGGCAAAAGAATTCGAGTGCCAAAGCTGCTTGATAAAATTCCACCAGAGAACAAAACTTCAGAAAGGAAGGAAGCTAAAGATAATGCTGTAGGTGATATGAAAAAGCTGATTAACTCCATTAAAATAGATATATTTAAAAATTTCTTATTTTAACTTGCATTTTCAGACAGCACAGGATGCAAGCATTGAGGAAGAAAGCAGACGTTTCTGATGAACATTTAAAAAAAGAGACGAGCCTTGAAAAGGAAGCAACCACTATGTCCTCCTCATTCTACAACAAAAAGGGAAAAACTCATTGTGGATGATGAGATATCAAGTGAGTGAAGATGAACTCATTCCAAAATCCAAATTTGATGAACTTGAGAAGAAGTATAAATCGCTCTCTTGGAAATATCAAAAGGCAGTTGCTGAAGGAAATTAAATGTTGAACTTCAGACATGCTTAGTTGCCAAAATTCTTTGTGGTGATTTTTATTATTATTATTATTAGTGGTAAATTTTAAAGCAGCACACTCAGGTTACTGAATTCACCTGTGTCTGACTGTTATATATACAAATAATGTTTGTGACTTGATTTTTCCAGGAAGCAACACATCTCCAGCCTCCATCCCAGACCTTCTAGTGGCAACTGGTAAGATTTTGTGTATAATAATAATAATATTAATAGTAATAATGAGAAGAAAAAAATAAGAAATGTATAAATATTAATAAAAAAATATTATATTTATAAAATGTCCCTTTATTCTTCAATGTCTTCTCTACTTCCAGCTCTCTTGCAAACTTGCAGCGCTTGTTATTCCTAAATTTGCAGTTTCATGATCCATTTGTTTGATTCTATGCAGAGAGCACCCCCCCCCCCTTTAGACAAGATAAAGAACCCTCAAACAGCAGTTGGTATGATTTTAATGATATGATCTTTGCAGATCTTTTTTTATTTAATCAATCACAATGAATATTATTAGTATTAGTATTAAGGCTGGTAAAAAGACTTGGTGACAGGAGCAGGTTAGTCTTGTGGCATATTCTCAATGGCATCACATCCAGGGGTGCACCCTGACAGTTTGATATGTAGCACTGCACATCAACATTTCAATCCAGTGGCAAGTGAAGTCTATCATTATCTTTATTTCAGTATAAATATCCTCCATACTACTGCTGGAGCAGCACACGGGTGGCATTACCATGTGGTATCACAAAGGTTTTAATAGCCATTCAATCGAAAACAAAAAAGATTTGAACAGGCAAAACTGTATTGTGTGGTGCATCTTGACCCAGCTGTCCATATGTTTAATCTGGCTAAATTGTTACAAAGTCCCTAACTTTACACCCTTTCCCACAGAGAACAGTTCTGCTGTTGTTACCTATCAAAACTCTGAACACATTTCAGAAAACCATGAGGTACGTATTTATTTAATTCAATAGTATATATAGGAGAGTCTGGGGCGCTACTTGTTACTTCTTATTCCAGTGTATTTCTCTAGGTTGGTTTAAGTATGTTTTCTTTTGGCCATTTATCTCAAAGCCTAACAAAAACTACTGAACATACAATATTAACTGAACATACCAAAGATCACAATATGTGGTAAGTTGTCACAATGAAACTGCCATTAAACATCATATTTGAGAACAGCAAAATATACATAGATTCATGAAATTTATGAAACTGGGAAATCTTTTTGGAAATAATGCACACAAACATCAGAATATTATTTTTCTAACAATATTGTAATGAATGAATTGTATAAAATTACATCATATAAAAGTGTGGTTTAATATTATGCACTTCTGTACATAAAAGCAACACAAATATTACTCTGAAATTTGAAATAAACTGTTGTCTAGGTCTTCAATGCTACTCCTGGGGATCCACTGTCCTGTGCATTTTATTTCCAACCTGCTTCAGCACAGGTGGCCTGTAATTTGTTTTTCAAGTGATCCTGAAGCACAAGATGATTTGCTGGTTTAGGTGTGTGTGATTAGGGTTGTAACTAAACTCTGCAGCACAGCGTGTCCCCAGGAGCAGGACTGAAGATACTGGTGTAATGTAGGAGAGTTTGAATTAGTTGTTTGAATCCAACAACTCCTAAAGAAAACACACAATTGTAACGTGTGTAATTCAGATTTTGAGTCAAGGTTTGTTTTTTGTGATTGATTGAGACAACTTCCCTGTGATAGCCAAACTCAATCTTTCCTATAAAACTTTGTAACAGTATATCAAAAAGTAAAAAATTAAAATTTAGTTGTTGATTATAGGTCCTACATAAAATAAACTACAATTCTGTTACATTTCTTGATAATGTTTAAATTTTCACACAGGTTGATATTGGTGAAGGTGCAGTAATACACAGTGAAAAATGGAAGACGATACAGGCTCATTTAAAGGACGGCGTGTTTGTGAAAGAGCTGGCAGTGTGCATTTGGGGAACAAGCACACTGGCCAACCGTAGCCTGGAAGGAAAAAGCTGCCCCACCACAAAATCTGATCCTAGGCCCCCTCTGATACCTCACACATTTAGAGCACTTAAAGGTAATGTTGTGTGAACTTCAGAGAATTATGTTAAAGTTAAATGTTTTTTCTTGAAACAATGATTAACCAAGAGTGCTGATATGTATAACTGTTGTATACATTCTGGTTTGATAATCTAGAATTGGTTATTATATAGTATAGACACTTTTCTATCACTCAGTCAGTCCATTCTAATGCTGATTTCACAGCACCACAATTGAAAAAGAAAGCATCAGTGTAACAGCGGTTTCAGATTATCATCATCCCAGTGCGCCTCGTTGTAGAGCTGTAGATAGTCCTCCACATATTCCTCCAGCTGTCCGGCTGTTCTCCATTTCTTTTTGGGTCAGTTCTTCTGTCAGGTATATTGTGGACTCCGTGAGATGCATGATGCAGACACTCAATAGAGATACATTTAATCAACAAGGAGTATATTCGCAAGGAAACAAACATGCTAACAGCACTTAACTCAAGATGAGAAGCGTGAAGGGACTGAACAGAACAGTGAGTATATAAACACAGGGTTATTAACAAGGCAACTTGATGAGAGACAGGTGAACGTAATCACTAACTAGGGCACAATGAAGACTAAACTGAAAGGGTAAACTTGAAACCAGGACACATGAACATTCACAGCTGTCATCAGTCTAAACTGTGTTCAGAGATGATCACTGCTCTGTTGTGGTCAAACTGAGTTCTCACGTTTCCAAACCATTCACTATTTTAGCCAGAAGATGATGCCAGTTCAACACATGTCCATCATGCACTGATGTAACGTCAGTCAAATGCAGTTCGGGTCAGCACTAAACACTCAGTTGGTCATATCAGATTGAACAAGCACAGGAAGGGTGGCTAGTGTTTTAAGAAAGAGTTGTGATAAACTGAAGAGGAAGACTGACAGAAAGAGAAAATGGACGAGTGCCTGCTGAGACTGATCATTCTCTCCTCTTCTCACAGGTAAAGAAATCTGCACTTTCTCTACAAAACATTTAGTAGAATTAGTCTGGGAAAGAGTTCTAGAAAAGTATTCTTGTGTTGCATACAAAACATACAGAATTATTCCTGAAAGAAAAATAGTTTATTCTGGAGAGTGAGTTGTTTGCATTAAGTGAGGGAAAGGACTGTATGATTCGAATCTTCTGATTTTTATGCTGGTGTAATTATGTTTTAAATTATTAATATATAACATAATGCTCACCCAAATGTACTTGTGTTTCAGGCACCAGTGGAGTCCATGAGACTCGTGTGTTCATCAGTTCTGGTGAAAATGTCCGTCTGCTCTGTAACAATGCTCCTCCAGACTGCAAATTAACTACATGGAACTATAACAGATTCAGTCATTCAGCAGCAGTTGAACTGATTAATTTAGGGATGAAGAAGACAGACACTGAGAGTCATGAGAGACTGAGTCTGGGGTCTGACTGCTCTCTGAACATCAAGAACGTCACAAAAGAATAGTGTGGCATTTACACCTGCCGACAGTTTGTGAATGACAAACAACTAGGACCTGATGCTCGTGTTTATCTACATGTTCTTTATGGTAACTTTATTA
>NW_015507055.1:128485-130532 GCF_001515645.1 Sinocyclocheilus grahami
AGATTTATCTTCATGTCAGTGATATTATGGATATTTGCGTACAGCTTTCACTGATATTTGCTCCATATACTGTACTGAATGCTTTAAATATAATATTAAATACAAAGACAGAAGTACCTTTAATGACCATGAATGGTAATTACAGAAATCATAATATAAATACATGGCAGTTTTCTAACCTTGATTCGTCTGATTGTTACATTAAACTTTTTACAGAACGCTTTTTAAATGTTGTAATAGTCCATTTTAACTTGTGATGCAACACATGTCTGTTAATTATCACATGACATATTTACAGATGTATTTTTATGTTTTTTATTTGTATTTAATTACCAAGTATTACTTGTATTACTAAGTAAACCAAGTTTACTTATGAAAATATATGAATGACTGTCTTCCCCGCCTATCATTCTTCAACCTGTCTTTATGTGAAATACCATATGCAGAAATATAAATTCACAATTTGCAAATCTCTTTTTTTTGGGTCTTCAAATATGTGATGAACACTTATTTTACTCTATTTCAGTCTAAAATTGTAAATATTGGGTTAATGTCACAATATCACTCATATTTTCATATTGCATTTGCTTTCAGATAACTGTAAACAGTTTTGGATCTGAAAGAAATCAAAAATCTGTTTATTAAAAATTAGTTTATGCACTAATCTGGCTTATACTTGAAATTTGCAATCGAGCGTTATGAAATGTTTTTGCTTGTAATGTTCCTCATAAGGTGCTTTTAATAAACCTCTGTGAAATGAAAAAAATCTCAATCTAATAATGACAGAAAAACAAATCCCAAATCTTATTTGCTTTCTAGGTCAGTTACATCAGTTCTTTTCAACTCTTTTATATGATAATAATCCACAGAAAACTTATTTACTCATTTACTGGGTTGATAATAGGCTTTAAATAGTTAAGATATTATGTTCTTTTTCTGCACTGTTAAACATTTCCTGTAGAATTTACAGTAACTTACTGGAAGCAGTTTGCAAGTAACTTACTGTAAATTTAACTTGCAGCAAAAATACTGTATTAATATTTACAGTACCATGTATCTTGCTGTAAATGTATTTACAGTATAATATAGTTTTACTGTAAAACATACAATAATTTTACCGTCTTTTCTCCAGTAATATATTTTAATACAATAAAAAAATAACTTGCAATTCATTGTCCAGTTGTACAAATTGTAAATTATTTCATCAGGTCTCAGTAAATAATAAAAATAAGCAATGACAACGGTGTAATTTGTTTTTAATTGTTTAATTGTAAAAATTGAAATAACATTTAAATATTCTTGCAGATTGAACTTTCACTTTTCTTCACAAACTTTGTTTTTCTCAAACCTGCAGTAACATTTATACATAAGTTTCATATCACAGCATTCAAGAACAATTTTAAAAACGTACAAATTCAAAAAGCTCTCCTGAGTAGAATGTGTTTGCTCATAGTAGCAACTGTTCAAACCTGTAGCAACATTTATACACAAGAGTCTCATATTACAGCAGTTTAAAACAAACTTGCAAACTTGCACAAAAAAACTTATATGGAGTGTATATTATGAATAGAATGTATTTGCTCTTAGGAGCTTATTAGTTTTGCCATTTTGCCAGCAGAAACTCTTTAATGAAGGAAGACACATGAGGGTTCAGGCCAGAGTTCTTCCTTCGCACCATTCAATTCAATTCAATTCAATTCAAGTTTATTTGTACATCGCTTTTCCCGATACAAATCGTTGCAAAGCAACTTTACAGCAAATTAAGTTTCTACAATATTTAGCGGTAGCTTATCAGTGGTGACTGTCAGTTAATGTACATATGGTAGAAATGTACGGAAAAATCAATTTAAGACGTAATAAAACAGACGATGAACACTATTAACAGCAATTATTATATGATGCAATCAAACTTATAGCAAAATGTGGTAGTTCTGTATGTTGTTTCAGGGTTGGCATCATCTGAGGTCCTCTGAGGGGTTGGCATCATCTCTTCTCAGGTGTTCTGGATCCAGACTGAAGCTTGTGTAAATCCTAGTTACCACGGGAT
>NW_015507055.1:132816-135563 GCF_001515645.1 Sinocyclocheilus grahami
AAAATGGCTAATTGGGCCCAATTTGGACATTTTCACTTAGGGGTGTACTCAGTTTTGTGGCCAGCGGTCTAGACATTAATGGCTGTGTGTTGAGTTATTTTGAGGGGACAGCAAATTTACACTGTTATACAAGCTGTACACTCACTACTTTATATTGTAGCAAAGTGTAATTTCTTCAGTGTTGTCACATGAAAAGATATAATAAAATATTTACAAAAATGTGAGGGGTATACTCACTTTTGTGAGAGTGTAATACACAGTAAAAAAAAAAAAAAGTGTAGAACATGGATTTGTGGAGAAGCAATATATTAAACAAGCGGTTTCCAACAAGGTGCCCGCATCGAGTCTGTGAGTTGCCAATCTAAAAATCACTCCAACTTGCCATCAGACATGCACTGTGAATCAGGGCTCAAGACTGTATTAACTGTTACAGGAATAATGGAATATAATTACAGAATTATTTTTTGTTATGAAGTTATGGCAGTTTCTGCATTTATATCCATACTAAATGTGTTTAGGTTACTGTTTTTCATGAATTCCAGACGTTTATAGAAAACATTTTTTTTAATGTATAGTGAAGCACCATTCATGATTTTACCTGTGGTTACCATGACCTACAAATGTATGGTACTATGGAATAACATATGGTAAATTTTAATGAGCAAATATAAAGAAAAGCAAAGGCTATAAAGGCCCAACTCAGTCGAGTTGTCAGAATACTTAATTATAACCAGTTATAATTAATCAAATATTTTCACTTTCAGCTAATTTGCTACAAATTAATAAAAAAAGGAGTCCAGTATTGATACAAATATTTCAGCTAAAGTAATATTTGCATTGTATCTAAGGTAATACTTGTTCAAATCAATTCAGCAAAGTTTGTACATATTTTAACACATTTTTAGCAAATATAATAATTGATTTTTGTTCATAAATAGTCATTAAAATGTGTTCATTTTAAAACAATATTTAAAAAAAATATTCTGACAGCTTTTTTTTCAGAGATCCCACAAAATGGAGTACAGCTATATTGTAGTTACAATGAATACATTTTATTAAATGTCATGAATAATGTCATATAATGTCAAAAACTCCACTGAAGCTCATTTTAGTCTTTTGAGGAATTAATTATTATATTCATGATTCATACAGCATACAGACATTTCAAATATTCATCATCAATTAAAATAAGATCTGAAGTTGATTTGTCACTGTGTTTTATTGTTTCTGCACAAATCACATGAATGATAAAATATAAAATCACATGTTCTTCATGCATTATGTTTGTGAAAGGTACTTTTCAATTGAAAGGTAATTTTTCTAGTAATAATACAAATGATTGATGTGAAACGACAATAAAAACAAATAGAAAAGCACAGATACACATCGTCACTCAGCAAAACACACACACACACACTGATCGTACGGTATATATGAGGATTTATTACACAATTATTCTGACTTATTTCAGTGACAGAAGTTCAGCTGCAGTATTACTGTAATAAAGAGACTATAACATCTCACTGTTACTGATTTATATGAAGTTCCAAACGTAGGTTCGGGAGGAGCCTAATCATTCAGTCCTGTCAATTACCATTTTGAGTCTATATAAGCAGTAGTTGAACTCGGAGCTCAAGCCGAGCCTCATGTTTGAGCCTCCATTGAGGACAGCAAGTCAAGGTCATTTACCATTAACCATCAGGACTGGATGGGCAGGCGAACTCGTGAACATTATGGGTAGAATCTCTCTACAATCTATTCTGATTCATTCACACAGTTTCAGTGATGATTTATGATCAACCCTACTCCCAGAATAAACAGTAAATCCAGTATAAACAGCAAACCCATGATAAACCCCAAACCCAGGATAGAGCGGCTGAGTGAATGTGGTCTGGACTGTGTGGATGAGGCTCATTGTGTCAGAGACGCTGTAGAAGGACAGAGTTCCTGCACTGTGATCCACAAACACTCCTGTTCTCCTGCTGCTGCTGATGGGCTTCACAGGGAGACGAGTCTCTATGTCATTGTGTCTGAATGAGTAACTGGAGGGAAAGCAGATCAAACTCCAGGACTGATCATTAGATCCAAACCAACATTCTTTACCCTGTCCTTTCCTGCTGATGCTCTTATATGACACTGATATACACACAATCCCACTCCACTCAATCTCCCAGTAACAGCGTCCACACACACTCTCTCTACACAACACCTGAGGATTATATTCATCAAATCTGTCAGGATGATCAGGATACGGCTGGACTTTGTCAGTATACGTAATCATTCTGTTCCTTCCAGCCAGACAAAGGCGTTTATTCACTGTGTTCAGATCCAGAGTGAGCTGATGTGAATCTGATGGAGATAAAATACATCAGAATCTGGAATTATGAATCTATTTGATCATTTAATGGCATAGTTCACCCCAAAATTAAAATTTGCTGTTGATTTACTCATCCTCAGGCCGTCTAAGATATAGGTGACTTTTTTTCTTCAGCAGAACAGTAAAGATTTTTAGCTGAAACCGTGGTGCTTGGTGTTTCATATAATGCAAGTCAACAGTTACCATCACTTTGAGAGCCAAAAAAACATATGCAGACAACACAAAATTGATACTCGTGGCTCTAGATGATATATCAAGTTCTTATGAAGCGAAACAAATGGTCTGTGCAAGAAACTGAACATTATTTACAACATTATTACTTTGTATTACAATATTTGATTTATCCTATAGAAAACACGTGTAGAAGTAG
>NW_015507055.1:137462-139080 GCF_001515645.1 Sinocyclocheilus grahami
TTACAGTATAATATAGTTTTACTGTAAAACATACAATAATTTTACAGTCTTTTCTCCAGTAATATATTTTAATACAATAAAAAAATAACTTATAATTCATTGTCCAGTTGTCTATTTACTGTAAAACTGTACAAATTGTAAATTGTTTCATCAGGTCTCAGTAAATAATAAAAATAAGCAATGACAACGGTGTAATTTGTTTTTAATTGTTTAATTGTAAAAATTGAAATAACATTTAAATATTCTTGCAGATTGAACTTTCACTTTTCTTCACAAACTTTGTTTATCTCAAACCTGCAGTAACATTTATACATAAGTTTCATATCACAGCATTCAAGAACAATTTTAAAAACGTACAAATTCAAAAAGCTCTCCTGAGTAGAATGTGTTTGCTCATAGTAGCAACTGTTCAAACCTGTAGCAACATTTATACACAAGAGTCTCATATTACAGCAGTTTAAAACAAACTTGCACATTCAAAAAAAAAAACTTATATGGAGTGTCTTTTATTTTGGAGTTTAATCATGGTCCCTGTTTGTGTCATGCTTCCCTTGCCCTCGTGTATTCATGCCATTGGTTCTCTTGTTCATTGTGTCATGTTCTGATTGGTTGTCTTAGTCATGTGTCTTGTTTCCCATTGGTTTGTTCTTGTCTTGTGACCCTCTTGTTTGCTATAAGTAGCCATCATGTTCTCATAGTCTTCGTCGTTTATTGAAGTTATTTGGAGTTTGGATCACCTGTAAATAAACTGCACTTGGGTTCTCACTACGCTCGCCTTCAGTGGCTGATTCGTTACAGAATACACGACCTCCAAAAGATGAACCCAGCAGTTGTTCGCCTTCTGAGCCTTTGTCAGGGAAGTCGGACCATACAGGACTAAGTGGAGGACTTTTGTGGTTTGTACTATTTAGTGGATTTTAATGACGTGGCACTCAAAGACATTTTTTGTCATAGATTAAATGAGCCTATTTGCTCCCAGCTTCCTGCGAGTATATAGACTTTGCTCTGCGGTTGAGTGGATCTGCTTTCACTGTGGGTGTCATGGAGAAGGAACACGGCACTAAACCAGAGCCAGAGTCTGCTCACGTCACGTCTGTCAAGCCAGAGTCTTTTCACGTCGTGTCTGCCAAGCCACAGCCTGCTCACGTCATGCCTGCTATGCCAAAGCCTGCCCAGGTCATGTCTGCCAAGCCACAGCCTTCTCACGTCACAACTGCTACATCAAAGCCTGCTAACGTCATGTCTGCTACGTCAGCTTGTTAACGTCATGCCTGCTATGCCAAAGCCTGCTCACATCATGTCTGCCAAGCCACAGCCTGCTCACGTCATGCCTGCTACTCCAGGACCTGCTCAAATCATGCCAGTTACGTCGAAGTTTACTCATGTCATGTCTACTAAATCAAAGCCTGATCACATCATGTCTGCCAAGCCAGAGTCTGCTATCGTCATGTCTGCTACTCCAGGGCCTGCTCACGTCATGCTGTCCACTCAAGAGATTCTTTACAATATGGCCGCCATTCAAGAGCTTCATCGCAAGATGGCCGCCACACAGGAGTCTCTTCACAAAATGGCCACCCTTCTAGAGTCTCGTCACGTCTCAGCTGATCTTCCAGAGTCT
>NW_015507055.1:139745-141405 GCF_001515645.1 Sinocyclocheilus grahami
CATGTTCTGATTGGTTGTCTTAGTCATGTGTCTTGTTTCCCATTGGTTTGTTCTTGTCTTGTGACCCTCTAGTTTGCTATAAGTAGCCATGTTCTGATTGGTTGTCTTAGTCATGTGTCTTGTTTCCCATTGGTTTGTTCTTGTCTTGTGACCCTCTAGTTTGCTATAAGTAGCCATCATGTTCCCATAGTCTTCGTCGTGTATTGAAGTTGTAACCCGCTGTCGATGAGTCTAGTTTGTTTATGCCACGTCAAGCCTGCTCATGCCTGGGCAAGTCTGTTCATGCCTCATCAAGTCAAGTCTGTGGCTCTAGTCCGTGTATCTTGTTTGGAGTTTGGATCACCTGTAAATAAACTGCACTTGGGTTCTCACTACGCTCGCCCTCAGTGGATGATTCGTTACAGAATCACAGAGATGCCGATTCGCACGGGACTAATATTATCACAGGACCTTGGTGTTCGACGAAATATGGTAGGTCATTTGCGGGGGAATTTTTACTTTACAAATTACAGACATGGCCGATTCGCACGGGATTAAGATCACAGAAAACCTCTGCAATTATTACAAATGACTGGAGGTCACAAGGTAATGCTAATCCTGTGCGAATAGGGCTTTAGGGGTAAAAGAAGTTTGAAATATGCAAACAATGATATACTGTTATCGAACATCCTGCTATCCTGCTGACATGCTATAACAGGAATATCTATGGCAAGCGCTCGGTCCACTTAATTATTTTCTACCTTCATATTTTCTTTGTTCCTTTGTAATAATAATTCAGTTGACTGAGTGCTTGCCATTGATTGGCCATTGTCCTGTCCACTGTCGGTGCCCTGGCAGAAAGCGTTCATCCAAACGACTGCAGGCGGGCTCATCTGGGGCCGAGCACATCATGCTAAGCTCTTCAACAGCCATAATGAAGACACAAGAGAGCTGGCTGTCATCACTGGGATGTATGCCATTGGATTTCCCAGGTGAAAGGAACCCGGGCTCCTTCACGGAGGATGACCAGTCATCGCTTCAGAGGATATTAATGGCATAGAGTAATCAGCAGCATCCTCCTTAAATCCCCCAAAGGAGACCAAGTTGCTTGCTTTTGTCGAGGGCCCCTGTTCTTTAAGGGAGAAGAGCACCTGGCGATCATCTCACTGTGGGGAGAGTAAATCACGTGCTCTCGAGCCCGAATGCTCAGCCCTCTGACGCTGCTGTTTCTTCCTCTGAGGCTCCTGAGAGCGGAGAAATGGGAGACCCCTGGGGCGGGGCCACTATCATGAAAGACGGTGATCCTCAAGGGAAGGAAGGCAAGACTCATGCTCTCGCAGTGAGAGCAGTCTGTCTCAACAAACACAATCTCAGCATGGGTGTCCCCAGGCAAGTGGCGCACTCACTGTAACCATCCGAGGCATCCAGGGCCACCCTGCACAAGCCGCATTCATGGCACGACATTTTGAATCAAACATAGCAGGAAATTTGCTCATAATTTGATCTTTTGGGTTTGTTGGATAGCCGAGGCGGGGAACCGCTGAGGGAAGAACATCTTTCTGCTGCCGGGGCACTTCTACAGCGAGTAGCAGGCTTCTTAGTTCTACTTCAGAGTACAGCAAGAAGATGATCTTCGCGCTAAAGGAGAAATATTCGAATTAATGGAATTCAGCTCTGACTT
>NW_015507056.1:0-1495 GCF_001515645.1 Sinocyclocheilus grahami
TTTTTATGACATTAAATTTAAGAAAACTCACCCGGAGGGATTTTGTTTTATTCACACACAGGCTCCTAAATACATTTTACAGTTTGTACTAGGGCTGGGTATCGATTCAGATGTCCCGATTCGATTCGATTTCGATTTGCAAGCTCTCGATTCGATTCGCTATATATTTTTTAAATTACATTCAGTGAATATAGTTTTAATACAAATGCTATTGATATTTCTAAAAAATGTACAGTAAGCATCAGTTTATGAATTAATAAAAAGAAATTAAGAACCACATGTCTGTATTTTAAACCTATTCTTTTTTTTGTATTATATTTAAACTATAATAGGGCCCTATAAAATGTTCTTAATTTTTCTGATAATCAGATGAAGACATAAAACATTAATTTAATTTATCCTAATCAAATGAAAATTAAACCCTTTTATTTTTTGGCAAACAAAGTGCTGCACAACAGAGGTTTAGTGTTAAAATTAAAAAGAAAACAGATGTGATTATTCCTTTAAAAATAAAGATTTATTAATATTTATAAGCAGTAGTAGCATTGAGTCTTAAGGTTTCAAGGTATACCGCGGTTTGGAAAAGTCACGGTTTCAAAACCACTCAAATTTTCCGTTATACCGTTCCTGCGGTATGCGCAGTTTTTTTACGTGTCGTCAAAGACGGAAAGTGCAGGACTCCCTCAGTTGTGTGCAGCGAAGAGCGTAGCGAGTCACACGACCCCTCCCCCTCTGGTTGGTGCGAGCGCAGTCACCTGTGTGTGTGGGATGGCCGAAGGAGATGAATCCCAGGAACTTTTTCCCCCGTCGAAAAAGACGAAGTCTGTCGTATGGGAATTTTTCGGGTAACGTAGACAAACCATGTTTCCGTACAGATGACGTTTTAGCGCCGATCGCTAAATAAATACTTCCAAGTCGAACATAAACTATATATCTGTCATCTTCGGTTTTCTCCCTTTTTCACCCCCGATCAAGACAGAGACCCACCCGCCGTTTGTTTCAGTGTTGAAATAAATACTATTTGGCTTGCTACCGAGGCAGATAACATGGCTAATTAACTAGCTAACGTCAACTAGTTTCCTCCCTCACGTTACTTCACAGAGTGAGGAATAGCAGTCTAAAGTACGTACTGTAGCCTACTTTTCTGCGATTTAGTACAATTTTATTTTATTTTTTACAGAAATTTATGTTTTAATTATATTTTTGATTATTGAGCTGCAGGTTTAGGCTCACTTAAGTGACTGCATTTTTTTCATTTATAGGAATTTTTTTTTACAGAAAATAATTTATGATTATTGTTGAGCTGCAGGTTTAGGCTCACTTAAGTGACTGCATTTAATTAAGAAGAATTTAATTATTTATTCTAATTATTTAGCCTGAAATATTTACTGTTCCAAAATGTTCTATATGTTTCTTAAAAATAAAATGTGTTCAGTGGGGAAAAAAGTAGATTTTTTTACCCAGACATTTAAAAATAACATATTTTAGAGCTGTA
>NW_015507056.1:1505-9262 GCF_001515645.1 Sinocyclocheilus grahami
AAGTACGTACTGTAGCCTACTTTTCTGCGATTTAGTACAATAATTTAATTTAATTTTTTACAGAAATTTATGTTTTGATTATATTTTTGATTATTGAGCTGCAGGTTTAGGCTCACTTAAGTGACTGCATTTTTTTCATTTATAGGAATTTTTTTTTACAGAAAATAATTTGATTATTGTTGAGCTGCAGGTTTAGGCTCACTTAAGTGACTGCATTTAATTAAGAAGAATTTAATTATTTATTCTAATTATTTAGCCTGAAATATTTACTGTTCCAAAATGTTCTATATGTTTCTTAAAAATAAAATGTGTTCAGTGGGGAAAAAAGTAGATTTTTTTACCCAGACATTTAAAAATAACATATTTTAGAGCTGTAATCGCGATACCGGGAAACGGTGATATTTTTATCTAAGGTTATCATACCATCAGAATCTCATACCGGTCCATGCCTAGTGTGTAGTAAACAAAACAGTGCGCCCCACCATTCATTCATTGTGGAAATCATGGCACCTTATGCGTGATATCAAATGCCTCCGCAGATTTATAGTATTACTATAGCTTTTCACCTGAGCATTGCGAATCACGCATATGGCCATGATAAGCGCTGAATGAATGACAGGCTTTCTGTTGTAACATCGCGCAAGGTAAATAAGGGTGACATCTAGTGGAGACGACCAGAAGACTAATGATAAGATTCACGTTAATCAGATCTTGTTTTAAATGTGTGCTGAAATAAATACCGGAAAAGATTGATTTGCGGCTTTTGAGAATCTATATCAAATCGACGTCATTTAAAAAAAAAAAACGATTAATCTAAAAATCAATTTTTTTGCCCAACCCTAGTTTGCACACATCTATTTTTAGTCAAAAAGGTGACTGAAGCACCCGCACTGTCGAGCCCTGTCTTTGTCTGTGAAATATCCACGTGGGAATGTCAGCGGGAGTAAACAGTTCTCGTGCGCACAGAACAAGCATATTTAATAAAACTAGTATGTTAAAGTCTCTGCATTTATAGAGTTGTATATATCTTTCTATAGACCTTAGTCAGGTTAGACGCCATATTGAATTTAATGCAAATGAAACACTGGCTGTGAGGCACAGTCCCAATGGCACGCACTGTATAAAAGTCCTAAATCGCTTAATTTTCACAACTCGCAAATTTCAAAACTATTTTATGGAGTTTTTGTCTAGGCTACATAAAAACATTTTGGAAAGATTTTTTTGTCAACTGAACAATCAGTATGTTGTTAACAGTAAAATCCATTGAACGCACTGCACTTCTATCCTTCACAACCTTGTTTTCATTCCTGTCAAAAATTAAATATGGCTTTACCCTGACTAAGGTCTACAGAGTCCTTCTCGAACAAACAGCCAATCATGTACATTGACATCTTTGATTTTGATGTAGTTCTTTAGGTGCACATCTAAGCAGTGGCATTTCTTGTTAAATGTCAATCCAAGATGGGTAGATGAGCAAAAATACCCACGACTGTTAAAAAAGTACACGCATTGGGTTTGTAACTGGTATTAATTTCATCCTGTGGATGCAGGACTCCAATAAAAAATAAATATACCAATGAAAATTGAAATACTGCCACTTGGAAGAACATTGCATCTCCTCAGTATCACAATTGGGTGCCATTCAGTGTATTCAGTTGTAAGAGCTAGATCTAGGGAGGGTTTCAGTAAGAAAGCCTTACTTGTTGCCTGCGGCAGGCAGAGGTGCCAAGGAAAATCCATTTTTGCAGTTCGAATGGTGTTTTAATAGTGGATTACTCATTCACATCCATAGTATGTCGAAGTTCAGGTACATGATCAGTTCCACAGTGTTGATAGGATATATGTCATAGAACTTTTGAGTTTCAGTCAAAATGACATCATGACAATAGCATCAGCAGTTCCCATATCAACAAGGTGCCAGTTAGCTCAAGGCTACACTGAATGAAGTGCAGCTAATCCTGGCAGGGTCTGCGAAAACCATCTCCAAAAAACCTTTATGAACTCTTATGATGCATTTTCATTTGATGTTGACTTGAAACTCTGAGTCAAGCGTGAGTCTTTTATGCACTGATCCAGGATCTGTTTACATGTGTGTGTGTGTGTGTGTGTGTGTGTCTTTCAGTGGATAATGTGCACCATCTGCCTGTCGTAGCACCTCAGGACCTAAATGTGATTTACTGGCGTGTTTTATGATCTGTTAATCCACAGTGAGAATATTAGGCTTAATAATAGAGGGTGATATCATACATGATGTCATCGTCAAGACGTCTTCGCCATCGTGATGACAGCGTGCTTCTCTTTAAATGGTCCCTTTGGAAATCCTGATATCAAAAACATGTTTCCTCCAGACGAGCTGCCCTGATTTTCCCTAATTGTCATGGAGATGGTTTGTTCTTGCTGTCATTGAATAGGTATTTGCTGGAATTGGCTCGATTCTCACGTGGGTCCTTCCCGTGCTGAGGTGTTGGCCACTCCACCCACATTCTAGGCCCCACCCATTGCACATTAGCCCCACCCCCTGCTCCGTTCCATATCAGCTCCCAAAATCTTGTCTGCCGTCTCAGGCTGCACTCAGAGACTTTTATAAGTTTCCAGACTCTGGCCACCCTGAATTGCATTTGGCTTGGAATGAGGGTCAGGAAGTGAAGTTGACTGAACTGGATTTCAAACAAACTATCTACTGGAATAAAAAAAAAGATCTTTAGATCTTTGCAGAACCACCTTAGGATAAAAGTGAGATAAGATGTTATCAAACAAGCATGAGTGAGAGAGAGAGAGATACAGGCCATGGGCGTTCAGAATAACAGCGTGAGGCACCAAAGGAAAGAGAGACAGACAGTGAGAAAGAAAGAGTGAAAAGACAAAGAGTGGAGGTGGTTGGAAGTTGGCATTGAGAGCCGTGTAGGCTGAAATTGGGTTAATGCTGATATTTTAGAACTGTAGTGCAAGCATGAGTGAGAGAGAGAGAGATACAGGCCATGGGCGTTCAGAATAACAGCGTGAGGCACCAAAGGAAAGAGAGACAGACAGTGAGAAAGAAAGAGTGAAAAGACAAAGAGTGGAGGTGGTTGGAAGTTGGCATTGAGAGCCGTGTAGGCTGAAATTGGGTTAATGCTGATATTTTAGAACTGTAGTGCTGCCACTCGTTCACTCTAAAGTTTCCCATCAAGGTTTCATAATTGCCTGCCAATTAACACTCACACACTCATTCATAACCAACCGAAGGGTTTTCAGGCCGAAACACTCTCAGGGCAAGCTTTTTTCCCTTTCATTCTAATTTTTCTGTATTTGCATTGTATTTTTAATGGGTTTCTATTCCCGATTTGACCTAGACTGTTTAATACCAAGTTGTTATTAAACAGGCAAGGACGACCGATTTACTCTTCAGGTAAGCATTGGAAAGTACTGTTTTCTAATTTGTAGATTTGCTTAGATTAAGTTTATTGTCATTGGTTTGAGCATTCAGTGTTGTCATGCCTCTGTTGATGGCTTTATTTACACTGTTAAAGAGTTGGATTCTCATGCTAAACATGGCCAAAGTTTCAGAAAACGTGTTGGATGTATGACAGAGTATTTCTGTGCCAAATACACTCTTTCATGGTTCGTATAAGTTTTGGAAAGTTTTTTTCGAGTATGGCCCTGTATGACGTCATAAAGGACGGAGTTCCTTGTATGGGCACTTTTCCCGGAAGAGTGCACACACATCAACCAGAGTGAGAGCAAGAGCAGCCCATCAACATGCTTCATTCGGGCTACGGGAGTCGTCGGCAGTGCTGATAGTTAATTTAGGTCAATAAAGTTTTTGTTCCCGTTTTATTTATGTCGATATCACAGCTTGCAGATCATCACTACGCAAATGCTGGCCGTGCTTGTGACTCTTTAGCTCCGCCAACAGCACGCCTCCAGCAGCTCGTCTGTTTTCGGAGAGAAGCGGTACAGCTGTCTTTTATAAATCTGATAAAACTAAAAACTCTTCTGAGATATGAAGGATGCAATACTCTATTGGCTCTTTTCAACTGAGCGGTACGGTACGATTCGGGACGGTAAACCCTGATCTGGCTTGCATTTCCACCGCCAACAATACTCTTACTTGATAGGTGTGGTGTATGCCAGAAAGTAGCGATCGACATCATTCTCATTTAAAGAAGAAAGGGCAACATTGTCTGTGTATGTGTCAGCTTGTTGATGTTTTTACAGACTCAAAGACTGATCTCCTGAGCCACTGCACAAAATAACAAAAAAGCACAAAGGAATAAATTGTAACAAACACATTAAATCAGTGCAAACAGTTTTCAGTTTCCACATCTTGTAGGTTATGTTTACACTAGTGCATTTTCGTTTTAAAACATAGCTTAGACAGAATCATAATTTCTATTAATTTCCACTGATTTACGTGATCTGATGAGCATTAGCTGCTTCCAGCACTGTCTGCCTGTGTTTTCTCTTCCGCGATCACTGCTCATATGTCAATCCTATTACACATTCATAACCCACCTTTTTTTTAAATCAGTTTTGATATTGTGGCTGGCCGCCACAAATAAATCAATGTATGGGAAACACTGGAATTTTCATTTTTGGGTGTACTACCCCTTTAAGTATTTACAGAAGGCTTGCGCTCTTGCAATCCGATGGATACGTTGTGTACATGTTTTACGATCTCTGTTTTTTTTTGGCATTTTTTGTTTGGAATAGCACACTACCATATTACTATTTGTTTTTTTGTGTATTTGTACTATGTATGCAAATTTTCTGTATGCATAATTTATCCAGATGATGTAAAGTATACAACAGAGCACTCTACATGAGATACAGTATCCTGAGATATAGGTACAGTAAATGAGATAGGCTAAGCCTCCATTTCTAGTCTCTTTTTTTTTAGGACACTTTCACATAAAATGAGAAAAACAAAATGATAATTTGAGGCAACATGTTAAATTAAACATTGAGTTACTGTGAAAATAATAGTGGTCGACCGATATATCGCCATGGCCGATATTTGGCATTTTTCAATTATTGGCATCGGCCGATTAGTTTTTCTGTTTGGCCGATGGGTTCGAGGCCAAACTTTTATTTTGACGGCGCGACAGACTTTTATTTTGACGGCGCCAAGAACGGCAGCGCCTGAGCACACAGTGCTCACATTCTCCCTCTTGTTCTGTCTAATACGGATAGACGTCTGTCTAATAATCAAATAGAACGGTTAAACAAAGGAATTAAAATGTATACAAAAAGTATTATAACGATTGCTTTTATATTTTTAGTAATAGAAAGGCACACATTATAATACTTTCTTGTTTGCCGTCAGCATTCAGCAAATATGCATTTATATCATTTAAACAAATCTTTGAATGACTAATGAGCATTTAATTTCACAAACCTTGCAAACTTAGTCGGATCCAGCTGTGAGATCTTGTGAAGTGTGCATTTGTATCCTGCATGATCACGTGTTCTCTGTGTGACGGTCGATCCGTGCAAATTGAACACGGACAGGAGGAAAGTTCAGCTTCACTGGAGACGCGCGATCGAAAAATTTAAACTCGTGATTTCAAATTATGCTGCACTTTATGCAGTTGCCCACTGCCATATTCATGTCATTTCCACTGTGTGCTGTATGTAAAATGAGTGTTACCTTGGCTTTATTTGAAAAAATATGATTCCCAATGCACACAAACTTCCCAGAATACTAAGTGCCCTGTTGGTTACAGTGTTTACTTCCTTTTTAATTATATTTTTATTAAATATTTATTTATTTGTGATATACTTTGTCATCTAAAGTATAAGTATGTTTATTTAACATAATTAGTTTTTAATCCATTTTCAAATTATTTAAAATTTCTTAAATATCAATTAAAATAAATACAATTATATCGGCCATCGGCCACCCTGCTTTCCAAGATATCGGCATCGGCTGTCAAAAAAACCAATATCGGTCGACCACTAGAAAATAACATGGCATACTAATGCATTTTTAAAAAGCTCTGCTCTAAGCAGCTAGTGTTCTGAAGATTGTTCATTATACTGGCTCATTTAACCCTTAGGGACGTCCTGTTGCTCACCCCAACAGGAAGTGATGTCAGAACCCCCGCCCGATCTAATTATTAAACCCATAGGAAGTGATTATTCTAATGGGTGTGTGAGTGCTCATATAAACAGTTGTAGCACGAACACACACATTCTCTGACCTCGCTGTACTGTAAATATTAGTCCTGCTCCCTTATAAAGCCCCAGCGCTGACTCACAGCCCAAAGGAAGACACCTTATATAGAATTGTGCATGTGTTGTTTAGGTGTTTAGCAGAGGTACTTCCCTACATGTGAAAATATGGACTTGCTTGTCTTTGTCTTGCTTTTTTTGTTTATCTCCAGGGAGATTTTGAGGTCATAATGCCATAATTGGTTCTGGATGCTGATTGGCCGATAGTGAGGCCATTATGGTGACCGAGGAATGCAGAAATGAGATCTGTTTTCCCAAAGCCACATCCTGTGAGTGCACAAACACACACTGAACCCAAAGAACAGCTAATATCTGTATCAGTTCAAGATCAAACAGATGGTTGAGAAATGGTTAAAAGCATTCAGCGAATCAGCAAAATGGCACTTAAAAAACAATTATGGCAAATAAAATGATGCCCTTGCAAAGACCCCTCTCGCACACATACTCGAGTGGGTGACGGTGCTGAATTCCTCTGGTTTCTATCACTGTAGCTGCTGTTTAGTCTTAGACACGGTTGGAATGTGCCATGGCATGAGAACATGCTATCAGCACTCACACAGAGGTTATTGAAACTTTTCGAAACATCTGTGTGTGCGTGTGAATCATGTTTCAGTTGTTCTTCAAACAGAACAGCATGTAACACATCTTTTCTGTATATTTATGAGGCAGCGTCTTTTATATTATAGTTCTGTTGCTCCTGTGTGCATCTCTGAGCGTCTGACTTTGAGAGGAGGAGGGGGAGTTTATGGTTCGGATTAGAGCAGTCTGTCTCACTTTGAGGGGCTTGACATATGGTTGTCCAAGGAAACCATGAAAATATTCAGACAACTAGGCCTACAACATTAAATGGGATACTGCTGCGCCATTATGGCATCTGCACATCTGATATTGTAATTTGATCAATTTGATCAATTTTAGATGATCATTCTGTTGATAAAATGTTATGGGAAAAAAACATTGTATTTTAATTTTATTAAACCTTGTATATTTATGGTAATTTACCTTATATTCACATTTGTTGTCATCTAACACTCTATAATTTCTAATAATTTCATGAAATTAAGTATAGCCTTTAGCAATTATCAAAATCAATGTATATTTTTGTGATGTCTAAATTGTATTTATTTTTATAAATGTTTTTTTATTCACGTTAAATTATTTTTTTGTAATTCACATTTTCACTAATTTACAAAAATCACATTTTGAAACGACTGATTTTAGTTTAAAAAAAAAAAATTTTTTATGTAGACATTGTAAATCTATTACCAGTGAGAATGTTATGTAAAAAAGGATTTTTGATATTTATGATCATTTATTATTTTCACATTTGTCATCAGCTAACACTCACTTGAAGTTAATCTTTAAAAACATTAAGAATTTAAAGGGGTCATATGATGCGATTTCAAGTTTTCCTTTCTCTTTGGAGTGTTACAAGCTCTTGGTGCATAAAGAAGATCTGTAAAGTTGCAAAGACTAAAGTCTCAAATCCAAAGAGATATTCTTTATAAAAGTTAAGAGTCAGCCACGCCTACCTAAAACGGCTC
>NW_015507056.1:9432-10667 GCF_001515645.1 Sinocyclocheilus grahami
TGTGTGTGTGTGTGAGGGGAACAGGGTCACATCACAGGAGAGTGAACTGCCTGTCAGAAATCATAGCACGTCAGCTGTCTTAACCGCGGCTTGTGTACTGCATCATCACTGTGTCTGTCACGCGACTCTGTTGCCCTTTCGGGCTTGAACTGATGGTAAAACTAACGACATTATTAACTGTCTTGATATTTACTTTGAAAGCTGATGCTCGCGATTATGGTAAGGGGCGTTACATTTCCGACGCGTGCTTGTGGTGTTCGGCCAATCACAATTCACTGGGTCAGCTGGCCAATCAGAGCAGACTGTGCTTATCAAAGGAGGGGGCTTTGTTGAAAACTACGTGTTTGAGAGAGGCGGGGCATAGAGGACCTGCAATAATGTAAAGTATTTGAAAAATAATGTGTTTTTTTAACATTAAAGCATGTCAACATATTCTGTTACACCAAAAACACAAAATAATGATCTTTAAAATAGCATCATATGACCCCTTTAATAATATTGTTAAATTCAATCTTTTGCAAATCTCAAAATCAATATCCATTTTTTGTAATGCTTAAATTCACTTTTTATAATTTTTTACTTTATTTTTAATTGCTAAATTTTTTATTCACGTTTTAAAACATGATTTTATTTGTAATTTATTTAGACAAATTTTAATTATTATAATTAAATCACCTGCTTATTGGTTATCACTTAATACTTAATACTTTTTGTATTGGCCTGAATTTTAATACCACTGTATCCCTAAAGAGCTAAAAGTTTGGTCGTTTTCATTCTTGTTTACATCAAGGACAATAACTATAGTTTTCATAATCCTGAAAGAGAAAGGAAGAATTAATCTCTGAATTCTTTTTTCAGCTGATGCATGTCAGAAATATTGGCAGCCAATCAGAATCCAACCGACTTTAAAGACTTAAAGCATTTAAAGTGGCAGATGACAAATCTGCGGCGGTCTTATAATAAACAGAAGGTTATTGTCCATTGGCCTTGACGCCATTATAGTTGCAGATAATCTTGGTTTAAACAGGCCATTTGGCTATAAGTCCATTAGACAACCACCTGTCTTAAGAGGGCGTATCTTGGCTGGAATAAGCTGGATCAGTGCCGACATTCAAACACCTGACTACATGAGACTAGAGTTTAGGGTCTGTTATGGTTCAGGTATTGATTACTTGATGAAACATACAGGCCAAAGCCTGTGTGTGTATGTTTGAATTCTCACAGTATTTCCTCAG
>NW_015507056.1:10677-11026 GCF_001515645.1 Sinocyclocheilus grahami
TTTAAACAGGCCATTTGGCTATAAGTCCATTAGACAACCACCTGTTTTAAGAGGGCGTATCTTGGCTGGAATAAGCTGGATCAGTGCCGACATTCAAACACCTGACTACATGAGACTAAAGTTTAGGGTCTGTTATGGTTCAGGTATTGATTACTTGATGAAACATACAGGCCGAGTTCAAAGCCTGTGTGTGTATGTTTGAATTCTCACAGTATTTCCTCAGGACAGCTGCTTTGACCGGCTTAATGCGTGCAGGAAGATCACAGGCCATGTTGGCCCCAGGGGCCCGGTGTGATCCTGAAGGCTTTTTGTGTCATCCAACTTCACCCAGTCCTGCTCCGTCCTGCCC
>NW_015507056.1:11879-56879 GCF_001515645.1 Sinocyclocheilus grahami
TTTGAATGTCTAATAAACATCTAATTTCAAAAACTTTGCAAACTTAGTCGGATCCAGTTGTGAGATCTTGTGAAGTGTGCGTTTGTATCCTGCACGATCGCATGTACTCTGCGTGACGGTCGATCAGTGTGAATTGAACACGGACAGGAGGAGAGTTCAGCTTGACTGGAGATGCGCGATCGACAAACTTTAAACTCGTGATTTTAAATTATGCTGCACTTTATGCATTTGCCCACTGCCATATTCATGTAATTTTCACTGTGTGCTATATGTAAAATGAGTGTTACCTTGACTTTATTTGATTTCCAATGCACACAAACTTCCCAGAATACTGAGTGCCCTGTTGGTTACAGTGTTTACTTCCTTTTTAATTATATTTTTAATAAATATTAATTTATTTGTGAAAAATACTTTGTCATCTAAAGTATAAGTATGTTTATTTAACACATTTATTTTTTTATCATTTTTCAAATGATTTAAAATTTCTTAAAAAAAAAACAATATCGGTCGACCACTATATGTAATTCTAATTGAAACCAACACTGGCAACGTTTTTTTTATGTTTAATTAATACTGTAAAGTGGAAGCTGCTGGCTTTAAAACATCTGTTGTATAAAGTGATGTGTTAGCTAACAGTATACCACTGCTCAGGTATTTCCAGCTTATTTTTACCTCTGTGTGAAAAAAACGAAGCAGAAATTTGTTGTAAGTATTTCGGGGCCTTTAGTGTGCCATATAGAGTTGCCTATGTAGAGACTTCCATATCTCTCAATGTTTCGGATTAGAGGGCAGCCGCTTTTGTAGGCAACTCACTAGTTTTTTGAACAGACCCATTATGTTGCTCTTCTCAGTGATTTGGAGCAGCTGTTTGTGTGCGTGTTCACATTATCTGTTTGAAGTATTCATGAATTTCCTGTCCTAGTTGCATTGAGCATGTTTGGCTCTCCAGTGAACCTCGACTGAATTATTTCAGTCATGGGTTTGTCGAACATATGCACAATTGAACACCTGCTGAGAGAGGGAGAGACTGGTGTGACGGCCGGAATAAACGAATAAGATGAAACTATTGTGTAGTGAAGATGAGTTGGTTATGTAACGCTCCCATATGGAAGCTGCATGCACACCCCCGGAGGAGGCCAGCGCGTACACACGTGTGTGCGCTGCAGATCAGTTTCTCATTATTATTCACTGTGTGATTATAGTAAAGCTTTGATCCTGTATTCAGCTCACTGAGGGAATCTGTCATCTCTTTGATGCGCACACACACACACAATCTCGCACAATGGTGAATCTGCATGAGTCAGACTGAGCATGTTCCTCTAACACCACTCTGTTAAACATGAGCAAAATGCTTTTGTTTCCATTGCGGCTCAAGCTGATCAGCCCTCTGATTTGTCTTCAGAAAAACGGTGAGGTGCGCGTTCAAGCACTGTTAGGTCAGATTATGAGAAAATTGACTTGGCAGTTGCTTATATTACACAAGCTTACAGGACAAAGGTGATCAATAAATCGTTCAAGGAGACATAGGATATAAACAGGATTTTTCTTGCTCTCTTGAAACAAAAGTTCAGTCTATAATGTGCAAAACTACATCCCCACATTAAATTTTTTTTTTAACTTGCTAGTAAGTTGGAGGAGGTTTTGGGAGAAGGGACATACTCATTTTAGAGAGAATAATATTAAAATAACTAATACTGAAATAAAAATTTAATAAATATAAAATAACTAAAATGCAAATAAAAATAATTAATAAAAACTATATAGACATTAAAAAACTAAAAATGTGGAAAATATAAATATAAAAACTATTTCTATAATATATTCTATAATATATAAATGAAAACTACTGTATATTAAAACTATATTGGTATCTCAGTGATACTAAAATAACTTGCTTCAGGGAACAAAATAAAATATTTGTGCCATCCATGATTTATTTTTATTTGTTTATTTTTTCCTGTGTAGTTAATCTCTCATTTTTATGTCCAGCGGGCAGGATATTTCAGAGAGTTTCACTGTCTTCAGCTTGAAACCCCCAGGAAAAATTTGAAAATGCACATGCACCGCATGAAACCTTTAGATCCCATGATGCATTTCTCTCAAACGGGGCACTATATGCACTCATCGCTACACAGATTGAATCAGACAACAGGGAGCCAACCAACAGCAGCAATCAGTTCAGATTGAAGGAACGTAAAGACTCTGCATGTCACTTTGCATGACACTGATAGATAATGGTTTTTGCTGGCCAAGAACATCACCCTGAAGATCCCATCGGTCACTGAGTAACATCCCGGACCAGAGGATTCATTTAAACATCATTTTGCCTAAACACAGGCAAAGAGACTCCAAGTCGAGTAAAAAGCTTCTAATGTCATAATGGATCTTATCGTAATGTCTTTTCCTCTTAGCTTTGAGACATTGCTCAGAACATTGAGACATTTTCTGCTCCAAGTTGTGAAGAAGAGTAATTTTGGAACCTGCATTTCAGGTCTGTGTGCATGAGCTTTTAGGTTGTCATGGTAACCCAGCAAGACCTGCCTGTTGAGTCGTTTCCAATCAGTCTTTTGCTAGCACAGTGAACGTGCATGCTGTTGTTCACAAGCAACACTGCTGCATTGGTTGTGGATCAAAAATAATTGGTTGTTTGGTTCTCTTTCTAGATCTGTTGAATCTATGAATATGCATATATGTCAAAGGCATAAGGTTTTCCTTCCTGTGAATTTGTAAAAAACAACAACAACAAACAGCTCTTTCTCTGCGCAGTTTATGGTGTTTTTAGAACACTAGTGCAAAATACTCTAAAACATTCCACCTCCATCTGCTATAACTCTTTATTTTCTCTCTCTGCAGTAACTCTACACCTGCTCTTGCCACTGTAACTCTATACCTGTTCTAGCTGCTGTGAATCTTTACATACAAAATCTGATGTAATAGTAACTCTGTCTGTTGTAACTGTACATTTTCGCTAGCTTCTTTTACTCTATACCTGCTCTAGTTTCTGCTGTAACTCTATAACCGCTCTAGCTGCTGTAAATCTGTATCTGCTGTAACCCCTATATCCACTCCAGCTACTGTTAACACTATATCAGTTGTAGTTGCTCTAGCTTCTGTTACTCTGTACCTGCTCAATCTTCTGTAACCCTCTACCTGCTCTGCTGTAACTCTACAAATATTCTAGCTGCTGTAAATCTGTATCTGCTCCATCTGCTGTAACACCTATATCCACTCCAGCTACTGTTCAAGTTCAAGTCTGCTTTATTGTCAATTCTTCCACATGTACAGGACATACACACAGAGAATTGAAATTGCGTTACTCTCAGACCCTTGGGTGCATACAGATAACATAAATACAGATTAAATACAAAATACAACTATACAAATATACAAATAAGGTAAAATGTAAAAATATATATATAAAGCACAAGGCATATGGCAGATAGAGTGCAAACCAGTAAAGTAAACAACAGTGCAGAAATAGTGATTGTAGTGCAAAAAATGATTTGTAGTGCAAAAGAGCTTATTCAGACTGATTAAAGTGACTGTGTGTGTGTGTGTGTGTGTGTAGTGATGCAGCTGGTCAGGATGCTCTCGATGGTGCCTCTGTAGAAGGTGCACATGATGGGGGCCGGGGCTCTGGCTCTTCTCAGTTTGCGGAGGAAGTAGAGACGCTGCTGTGCTTTCTTGGCCAGTGCTGCGGTGTTGTCAGTCCAGGAGAGATCCTCTGTGATGTGCACACCCAGGAACTTGGTGCTGCTTACCCTCTCCACAGTCACACCATTGACGGTCAGAGGGGCATGCTGAGTGCGCACTCTCCTGAAGTCAACAACAATCTCCTTCGTCTTCTCCACATTCAGAGAGAGATTGTTGTCACTGCACCACCCGGCCAGGCGGCTCACCTCGCTCCTGTAGTTTGTCTCATCTCTGTTGCTAATGAGACCCACTACAGTCGTGTCATCCGCAAACTTGATAAGGAGGTTGGAGTTGTGTGACGGTGTGCAGTCGTGGGTCAGCAGAGTGAAGAGGAGGGGGCTCAGCACACATCCTTGGGGGGCCCCAGTGTTCAGTGTGATGGTGCTGGATGTGTTGCTGCCGACCCGAACTGCCTGAGGTCTTCCAGTCAGGAAGTCCAACAGCCAGTTGCACAGCGAAGTGTTGAGCCCCAGCTGGACCAGTTTGTGAATGAGCTGTTGAGGGATGATTGTGTTGAATGCTGAACTGAAATCTATGAACAGCATTCTGACGTATGTGTCTTTTTTGTCCAGGTGAGTGAGTGCTGAGTGGAGGGTAGTGGCGATGGCGTCATCGGTCGAGCGTTTGGACCGATATGCAAACTGGAAGGGGTCCAAGGAGGGGGGGAGGGCAGACTTGATGTGGTGCATGACTAGCCGTTCAAAGCACTTCATGAGTGCTGTTAACACTATCTCAGTTGTAGTTGCTCTAGCTTCTGTTACTCTGTACCTGTTCGATCTTCTGTAACCCTCTACCTGTACTGCTGTAACTCTACAAATACTCTAGTTGCTGTAAATCTGTATCTGCTCCATCTGCTGTAACACCTATATCCACTCCAACTACTATTAACACTATATCAGTTGTAGTTGCTCTAGCTTCTGTTACTCTGTACCTGCTCGGTCGTCTGTAACTCTCTACCTGCTCTGCTGTAACTCTACAAATACTCTAGCTGCTGTAAATCTGTATTTGGTCAATCTGCTGTAACATATGTACTCTAGCATCCCAGTCACTGAGCGTCACACACCACATATGTTTGCTCCGGAAGGAGTGTGAGGGTGGAGTTTAGATCTGAGTGGTTGGAGTGATGTCATCACTCAGGTATGTGAAACATGAGAGAAACTCAGTGAAGGAGCCAGCGAACAACAAACTTCTGAATGAACTGAGACTTGGACCCATTACTGTTTTGTCATATATTTGTCAAAATGTGTCATTTTATTCAAAGTGACTCGCACATGTAGTCTCCTGTAGTACTTTGGTGTTGTGTGCCTTGCTCGAGGACTCAATGGTTGATGGTATATCAATCAACCCTTGTGGCGTTTAAACTGACAATGTTTCACCTTTCAGATCTTTAACAGCACAGACTGCTTGTCTAATTTTCAAGATATCTCGCGCCTACAGAAACAGGAGCCTTAAGGTTCCTTTCAAAATTGTGCCTGATTCCTGCCTCTGTCCGCTGTCAGGGGAGCATTATATGAATAAACCACACTGATTTTGTCATTTTCCTAGCGAATGTGGCAGCATGTTCCCCAGCTAGACAGCTGAGACACATTTTCTGGCACTGTCCTGAAACACATCTCTAAAAAAACATCACATCTGCCTGTTCACTGCCTGTTTGATTTTGTGCTGAGGACATCTGGTGTAATTATGCACACATTGTCCAGCCCTATTCGGACAGGACTGCCTTTTCTAGCTTAGACCTTTTCTGCTAACTTTCTGGGTACAGTAACAGTTGGTGGTTCAAGTACTGCTGACACATAAAAACTGAAAGAATTAAGGAGCGTCAGAACCAGAAAACTGATCAGAATGTTCAAAGATCCTATGTGTTCAGTGTGCAGCAAGGAAACAGACTTGAGTCATCAAATTCTGAAGAAAAAAAAAACAGTGAAGGAAGAGAGGAGAAGTGACATGAACTCTGAGGAGGGAAATGAAGGGTGGAGAGATGTTTCTCCATCTGCCTGAAAGCCATAAAGAGCTTCATTAACGCATGAGCTGCTGCATCCTCCTGAGAACACTCTGTCTCTCCCTCTCTTGCTTCCTGTCTCTCTTTGTGTCTGTCTCTCGCTCATTAATCTCAGATGTTGTGCAATGGAATGGTGTTCGCAGTCTGCAGATGGATTTAGCAGAGAGCACAAAAATATATCTGCCCCTAGACACACTCACTCACTCATACAGGCATGACAATGGGATGGAGCTCTGTTAACCCTCAGTATTGCAGTGGTCAAAGAAATAAGAAAAACATAGAGCTGGGTTAGTAAATGTGTGCATGATTGTGCGAGAGATTAGAGTGGGTTTTATGGGTTCCTAAATCCTTATTTAGCTCTGTAAAGAAACACTTATTATATTTGATTAGATTTAAAGTTAATGAGGTTTTATAGGTTTTGTAGCATTTTAGTTTCGGTCAGTCTAAATCCACATTTCTACACAGTAAATCTGTAGTCAGCTTAGTTTTGGTATGATTTATCGATGCTGATTTTCTGTTTTTCATATAGAAGGCAGGTACAGACACAATTACCCGTGAAGTAACTGACTGGCACTGTGTTTAATTAAACTCTTAACCTTTTAAATTCATTATAAAGGCATAATTGTGAAAGTCCTATTCAGTATTGTGCAGCGAGTGGTCCTGCCTATGATTTATATCAGGACCTTGAGCAAGTGAACAGTAGACCCTCTGTTATATATTGTGTGTTGTGTTCCTCTGCAGCTTTAAGATGTGTGGTGCGTTACATGGCGACATGATGACCCCCGTGACCCTCATTTGACAGTCTTTGCACTGAACACGTGTTGAGCAACAGGTCCCAAATTAAGAGTGTGTAAAATCCTACGAGCACTCATATTTTTTTATTCATGTTCCTGTATCAGATATAAGTGAGTGGATGTCTGATTAGGTCATTCTGCTGTATAAGAAAAACAGAGCCAGTACCTTCCCTCTAGTCCCTAAAAGTTAACTCTCTGCAAGTTTTGGTATAAGGCAGGATATTTGTGTATGGCAGTTTGGGAAATTTTAGAAGTGTTTCAAATGTTGGGAGACATAGGAGACGATACAACAGGTGTAATTGTTTCACTACTTGTGAGGGCCAGATGTCTGAGAATGGCCTCATAAAAAGAGTAAAACCTCTTTAAACTGACTTGTTAGGAAGGCCCTCACCTCACCAAAAAAAAGTTCACAGGTTATGTATTCAAATCTAAACATGGAAAAATGTCTATAAATGGTAGGGAAGGATTTGTTCTGGATTACAATTAAAGGTTTGGATGTAGTAAGTATAATTTCCCAACTAGCCTATATAAATCTGTGGGGGCCCCACAAGTATAGGTGTACATGTTCGACTGTGTCTGTGTATGTGGTGTCAGTATGTCACAAGGCATGATGTTTACCTGCAAATGCTCAGTGCAAAAATAGAGTTGTGAGAGTCTGGCAGCCTGTGTTTGTGTGTGAAAGAGAAACTAGACATTAATGTTAAGAGTGAAACTCTGACCCCTGCTGGCAAAAAGTAATGAGTGCCTCATTCAACAGCCTATAGTGACTGTTTATGTGAGATGAAAACAGTGATTACATTTGGTTTCAAAATAACACTGGCTAACTCTGTTATTCTTTTTTACAGGTACTGAGGGCACAGTTTGTAAACTGTGTGTGGGAGCGACGTTCAGCCTTTAGTTTGTGTGTGATGGAGGGCTTTCCTGTCCACTGATGCTGCTGCACTGCCCTGCAGTCATGTCTGCATGCAACACCTTCACTGAACATGTGTGGAAACCAGGGGAGTGCAAAAACTGCTTTAAGCCCAAGAGCCTACACCGGCCTCCAGAGCAAGCCAATGCTGCCAGTGAGAGCAAGACAAACATCAGTGCCAAACTCACAAACAGCCAGAGGAGCATTTCCTCATCTCGTGCAGGGCAGGTCCGCCCACCTGTTGCAAAGAAGCCTACTATTGCAGTAAAGCCTACTATGATGCTGCCATGCTCCCTAGCAGGGTTGGACTCAGAGGGAAATGTGCCAAGGCTTACAGAGGGAGCACAGGTCACTAAAAGTTCACCTTTCGCTGTGTGGAACCACAACAGCCTGAATAGCTCGAGACCCACAGGGACAAACAACAATCAAGGGGAGGATTTGGTCAGGCAAACAGAGGCATATGGTGCAATTTCCCTGGAGCCAACTAGCAGCAATAACAACGGACTGACGGATGTGCTAAAAGAGATTGCTGGCCTAGGACCTTCTCCAAGCTCAAGTAGAGATGACTTCTTTGGCCGGATCTGCAGTTCATACCAGCGCTCGTTAGAGAGGGGCCTTCCAGCATCAAGCTGTCTCCATGCTGGGAGTAGTGGTAGAGGAGCAATGAAACGTGTTTCCCTCAGTGACAGTGCAGAGGTCATCAGCTCTGAGGGAGGGCGTTTCTGTTATCCAGAATTCTCCAGTGATGGTGACGATGAGGAGGATGAGAGTGGTGATGAGGATGACGACGATGGAGAGCATGACAGTTGGGATGAAAGCGATGAGGAGTTGCTAGCAATGGGGATACGGATGCGGGGTCAACCTCGGTTCGCCAATTTCCGTGCAGCCACACTGTCCCCAGTTCCCTTTGCTTTAGGGAAGAAGTGGAATACCGTGCCTCTACGCAACCGTTCACTGCAACGGTTCTGTGCAGTGGATTACGATGACAGTTACGATGAGATTCTGAACGGATACCCGTCCGTTGACTCAAATGGAGCTCCTGCTTTTCTGTCATACACCTCTGATCACCAGGGTAGTGGATCTCTGTCCACTTCTGAGTCCACCACCTCACCCGAGTCCTTGATTTCTCTGCCCGAAGAATCCTGCGCTGGCAGCTGTAGGGGCACTGGTGACCAGAGAAATAGTCTTCCTTTCCCACCTAGCAAAGAACCTTCAGCCAAAGGACTGAGTTCGCCAAAACCCAATGAAACGCATAAAGCTGTTCTAGCCATCCGACTGGAAGAGCAAGACGACAGTAAGAGAGAGGGTGGGGCTCTCCCACAAGCTTTTCCAGGCCAGCCAATCACAATCAGCTTCAGCCCAACCGAGGAGCAGGCCAAGCCTTATCGAGTAGTGAATCTCGAGAAGACTCCTATCTGTAAGCCATATACGGTGGTGGATGTGTCTGCCTCTATGGCCACTAAAGATGAACACACTCACTCGAGTGAAAGCACTCCAAAGTCAAGTAGGCCCAATGTTGTGCTTTGCCCTTCCGCTGATCCCTGTCTTGTCTCACCCACCTTCCCTCAGTCCCCCAGATCTCCTGTTTCACTTGTGGCATCTCCATCCGTTTCATTGTCTCCGCTGATGCCTCAGTCTCCTACAAGTTCAGCCTCTGGAGGACCCAGTGGTTTCCGCACAAAACCCGGCAGCATCCGTTACCAAGAAGTGTGGACGTCTTGCACCAGCCCTCGACAGAAGATCCCAAAAGTTGATTTAACAAGTGGCAGTGCCGCTCCAAGACTAATCAATCACAAATCAGCTCCCACATCTCCAACTGCAGGCTTTGGCTCAGCCCGCACAGTCCCAACTAAATCTCCTAACTTGTCTGAGATAAAATTTAACAGCTACAACAATGCCGGCATGCCCCCGTTTCCCATCATAATCCGCGATGAGCCTGCATATGCACGCAGCTCCAAAAAAGCAGTGAAAGTTCCCATAGTGATTAATCCCTGTGCATACGATAACTTAGCTGTTTACAAGAGTTTCCTGGGGCTCAATGGTGAGGTGCCACATTCCAAGCCTGGGGCCAGAAAGCGAGTGGCCAGCCACACATATGAGGAGATTGGATCTTCTGAAAGTTCACAGCCCTCGCCGTCTGAGCAGACACCATCTCAGATGAACCACACAACAGATGTAACTGCTCCTGGGGATTTGAGGACCACCAAAGTATCCGGACAGACTATAAACGATGGCAAATCCAGGACTACGACAATTGTCTCCGTCCTTCCTGCAGGTAGCATGAGCCCTTGCCCTGCTGTTTTGGCACATAGCAGTCTGGATCGTATTCGTAACCCCAGCAGTGAGCAACCAGCAGAGGGCAGCAAAGATTGCCAGGTCACATCGAATGGAAGTTCAGGTCAGAGAGAGAAAGCAAGTGCTGTTCTGTCTCAAATTGTGGCCTCCATTCAGCCGCCGCCTTCTCCTCCAGACTCCCCTGCTGGCCAGAGTAAGACATGCAGTGCTGAGGAGCTTTACTCGTTGCCACCAGATGCTTCCAGAGATGCTCTTAACAGACCTAAATCACTCCACTGTTCTGCAGAACCTCAAAAAGACACACCACCTAAAGTCCTTCCCAAATCTCAGAGTGCCTCTGCTGCTGTACCACCCACAAGCCCCAAATCTGAACCTAGTCCCCCATTTCCCCCAGCCCGGTCTAGCTCCTCTCCTTACCACTCAAGCAACCTACTTCAGAGGCATTTCAGCAACTGGACCAGACCAGCTGGGGCCAAACCTAGTGACGGAGAGACCAGTCCTGGTGCGGAGGGCAGGCGTTCGACTGACGGTAACAAGCCCAAGCGCTGGATATCCTTCAAGAGTTTCTTCCGCCGGCGGAAGGACGAGGATGAACAGAAAGAGAAAATGGAACGAGAGAAGGAAAAAGGGAAGCTGCTGGGATTGGATGGGACTGTCATCACCGTACTGCCTCCTCCACCTGTACAGAGACAGCACTGGTTTTCAGAGTCCAAGACAGATGACCCACACCAGAAACCCACGATCATATTCAGCTACAAATCAGAGAGCATCACAGGTGGAGAGGAGGCAGAGCTTCGGGTTGAAGAACACAAAGAAGGTGTCACAGCAGAAGGTGGAGCTCCCAGTCTGTCAACTCCACCCAAGAGCAGAGCCAGTCTCCTCATTAGCAAAGTCATGAAGTAAGCTGTCTTTCTCTGTCAATCCCCCCTCTCTCTTTCTCACTCTCTCTCATAGCTTTTTAATGTAAAAACATATACTAAGGTCTTCCTCTGTCTTTATCTTGCTCTGTCTTAGTGTGTATTTTATTTTCCTTTATTTTCATCCCAGATGAAATGCAGAGTTTTTGACAAACCCCAGTGATAAATGTGTACCCCTAAGGGTAGCTTTTTGTAATGCCTGATCAAAAAGCTTTCACATTATCCTGTTGTAGCTAATAGCGTTTTATGCAGTCATAGTATGTCAAAATTGAAAATACAGAACAGCATATTTTTATAGTTTGTTTGGGTTCTACATAACCTATACCTAGGGCTGGGCGATATAGCTAAAAAATGTATCAACGATATGATGTTTCATATTGTTCGGTATCGATAATTATTGACATATTTTATAACCCTTTTTAAAACAAAGAGCAATGGATTTTTTTTTTTTTTAACCACTGTATTTTTAATTTACCCAATTTATTAAGACAACAAATATTTTTTTGTTTTGTTTTAACAGTCAAACACACAATTTAAACAAATATCTCCTTTCTTATGTTTTATATGCAGATTAAATAAGTCTTAAGGAAACTTTTGTCTTGTCTCCCGAGGCCACAGAAGGGCGCAATGAGCAAAATAATGCAGCGCATTAAATTGTTTATTCAGTGCAATGAAATATCTGTCTATAAAAAATGTGCATAACGTCTGAATTAACATATATAAATCAAATATAATTTCATAAATTGCATAAAAAATTATGAGCAAAACAGCATCATGTATTTATGCATTGCTTAATACAAAGAGCCAAAGCGCCATTCACACAGATTGCATTTAAAAACATAAGAGATGCAGTGAAATGGAATAAACCTTCACAAATTTGTGTTTTCTAAAAGTTTAAACTTTTTTAACTTTGCATGGCTACATCTCTTGTGAGAGACACGAGTGCAGCAGTCATATTTGTCCGCCTAAAAAATTTGCCGAATATGCGTTCTATGTGAATGGCTTGGTTTCGGTTTTAACCTAATTAAGATCTTCTCTGCAGCGGCACGTCTCGTGGGCTAGACTAACAAAACATTCAAATGCAACAATGTCACTTACATCATTATCGCCGCATCTCATGCGCCACTGATAAGGCTCCCGGACGCACACATAACATTCGATTGCACCATTTTTGCATTCAAATGCAATTTTTTTTATTTTAAATTCGACTGATATTCATTCTTTATTCACAATCTCCTCATCACAGGCAGGCACACCACTCATTTCAGCATGTGTTCGTGGGCTGTCTGCGTCACTCATAGCACGTGCCTATATCAAACATTTTTTCTATCGTTATCGATGGTGTACCGATAAATACCGATACCGTTTTATCGCCCAGGCTTACCTATACCTTTTATAGTAATTGTAAAATTTAAATGTTTTTATAATGGTAAAAAATTCAGATTAGGGTTTAACATTATCAAACACAGAAAGAAAAAAGTTTAACTTAACTAGTTTTTTTTAATAGAAATTGAATTGTTTTTTGTTTTTTTATTGGAATAGCTAAATGGTAAAACTGCTTGATTTAACAAGTTATGTTTGAATTTGTAATTTATGCTGCATACAAGTCATTTAATTATTAGTTTTAGTAGCAATAGTAGTAGTATTAGTATAAAAAGTAGAATCAGTATTAGTTATCTTTTTTAACTAAGTGATTTCCTAACTACAATAAACCACTTCCTATTTAGTTAGTCATGCGTGTGTGTGATTTGCTGACGAAAAGGACCTTTGATCCTGATATGTCACAGTTGTAAGCTGATGAACAACCACAGGTAGATGTCTGTTAAGGGTTAATCATGTGGAGGAAGAAACATTCACACCAAATGTTACAACAGAGAGAGGAGGAGTAAGAAAAAGACAGAATCCAAGAGAGTTTTGTCTATTAAGTCTTTAAAAGCAAGGAATTCCTATTTCTGGTTTGAACATTTACTGTCTCTGACCTTATCGAATGGGTGACTGTGTGAGCCAATATGGTGGGTAAGCATTACTTACTCCAATTCCTTTAAACAGACCAACACTTTACTGAAGATCTCAGCTAGATATTCGTTCCAGTGTGTGTGTGTGTACAAGTGTGTTTGCAGTGTGTTATCTGCCTAAGAGAACGAGATACTTGACACATTGATTCAGGTTCTTCTAACAAGTTGAGATATCCAACAAACTGAGATATCCAGATACTCTATCATTTAAAAAACACCTTTTTGTGGTGATATCTTCCCTTGTGTGTTTACAAAAAATGTTTTGCACTGGTGTTTCATTGGAAGCATTAAGAATCTTATCTTTATTTTTAAGAACACCTTCCTTGTTATAGATTTTTGAGTGTGTCATAACTTAATGGAACAGAATGTTTTTATATGTCCAGACATGCTCTGCCTGCAGAAGATTCCTCCCATTTAGCATTCCTGGATGGGTTATTTAGGAGAGAAATGCTGCGGTCACACTAAACTTTCAGCATGTGAAATTAGTTCGGACGGTGCTGCGAAAACAGGGCGGGAGCAGGATATGACATCACACACCAAGGTTTTCACAATACACACAACTCACTAGTCATAATTCTTTTCTATTTAAGTGTTTACAATCTATCACAAGTATAGTTAATCAAGTACACACACATACAAATCTCATGCAGTAAAAACATCACATAAAATTACACGTTTCACTGTTCAAACGTACCATCTGCTCCTGTTTCCCTTGCCACCGCAAACGAAGCCGCTTCTTTTTATGTGATTTTTGTAATCTTTTAAAGTTGTGTTGTATAAAACAGGATGATGCAAAACTGCTTAAATTAGCGATTCCTCCATGTTTAGAGATCACTTTGTGACGTTTTGATCTTCTATTGGTCTCACGCATTCACGTGATGTGAATTCGCAGGTCAGAGTTCACCAAACTTGAACTTTGCTACGCAGCGAAATGCGAAATATCTTCACACGGGCTTGCGTTTCCGGTCTGACGCATTCGCATGCGTATGAATGGAAGCCAATGAACAAAAAGTCTAGTGTGACCGCGGCTTAAAGTTGGCACTGGGATATAGGGATGGTTCGGAATCTAATCAAAGGACAGTATTTTCTGTTTGATTAGTCAAGTATGGTTGGATCCCAACATGCTAATTAAAATGTAAACTTGAACTAAAGCACTATCACACAATTATTCATTATTAATCATTATTCATCTCATTATTTACTCACCCTGATGTCCTTCCAAACTCAAATGACATCATGCCTTCTCACAAAAGTGGACATTTTGAAGTGTGATGTAGGCTTTCAGGCTTCAAAAAAAGGCACCATGAAAGTATTATAGAAGTGGTCCGTAATATAGCTCTGGGTGAGAAAAGGATTATTCACTGATTTCTAACCTAAAAAGCAAGAATTAAAAAATTGAGGGTATGGGTTATTTTACAAAGCTAAATTTAGAGCTAACTCTCAAGATTTTTTTGACTGATATTTACTGATAATCTTAACTCAAGAACTGCTGCAAACTAATTTTGGAGTCATAGAGTTTTTGTGAACTAGATCAACTATTTTGTTAAAAAGATCTCTAATTCAGAATATCAACTAGGCTATCGTTTTGGTCTGTTTATCACATAAAGTTATTATATGGCTTCTTGTAATATTGTAATATACCACATGAGTCATATGGATTTCTTTTGATACTTTTATTGTGCTTTTGCATCCATTTTTTAAGCTTGAAAGCCCTAAGTTCTCATTCATTGCATTTGCATGTAAAAGAGTGACCAGCACTGTTTGAAAATATCTTCTGTGTTCCACATGAAAAAAAAATTCAGTCGTACGGGTTTGGAACAAAATGAGGGTGAGAAAACTACAGATTTTTCATTTTTGAGTGAACTGTCCCTTTAAAAAAGAGAAAGTGAGAGAATTAAGCTCTAAATTTAGCTTTGTAAAATAATCTGCATCCTCAGTTTCTAAATCCTTGCAGTTTAGGTTAGAAAACTTTGGGCTGGAATAAATCTCAACCCGTTTGTCTCTCTTTGATGCAGTCAGCTTCCAGTTCAGGATACTGAGATCTCCTCAGCCACCTCTCTTCCTGCTAAGCTGGAGCTGTCGCCCCTGTGCGAGCTGACTGCCTCCTGTCCGCCCCCAGCATCGCCCACCTCAAACAGCAGCAGGCAGGCAGAGCGAGAGGAAGAGGGAATCACTTACACCATCTCACACTCTCCTACATCCAGCAGCTGCAGGGCCACGTACACCAACCTGGGTAAGTAAAACACACACGTTTGATGGGTCACTTTGTGTTTTTGTTTGGGTCCATTTTTTTGGGCCAGTGGTGTGAGGTTCTGACCTGGTTTGGCTGGCTCATGCTGATATATTTAGGTTGTCATGGCAGCAGCGTGTGCAAGAGCATTTCTAGACCCATAAATAAGATCACTTCTCTCAATCTCTCAATTTGAAGCCATTTAGCTGATTGAGTCTCTCTGAAGTTTATGCAGTGAAAGGAGGTATGGATATGTCTCTTTCTTCGTTTTGTTTTGCTCTTTTTTGTTTTGTTTTAATTGCATGAATTGTAGCACAGTGTAGTTTAAGTAGTTTTGCTAGCAGGAAATGTAAATTGCAGCACCACACATTATATTTATTATACAGTGGGGTCCAAAAATCTTAGATGACTAGTGACCACTAATTATTTTTTTTATTATTTAATATAAATTAGTTAATTATTTGTAATTATTATAAATTAATTCATTTACATTAATTCCTTAAATATCATAGAAAAGTTTATTTGTTTTAAAATGGTTCAAAATTCTAAAACATTTGTTTATTTATGATTTTGAATTAGTTTAAATCTCAAATTTATAATGTGATCTCACTTTTGGATGGCATGACAAATTCTCAGGTCAACATAAATTATATTTATGTTATGGCTGATAACTGATATGATATATATATCTGTATATATTGTGTGTGTATTTTTAAGTGTTCACAAGAAAGCTCCTAAAATATCTAGAATTTAAAATGCTTCAGACACTTTAAAACATTACAATGTACATAAAATATTAATGTTTGCAACCTGGCATAAAGATATAATATACTGTTAAGACTGGAAAAGATCAATCCAAAAATAATCTGCTAGTGTTTCAAAACTAATAATATTGGCAAATACCCTGCGAATAACGTCAAATAATATTTCAAACAGTGGTTGTTTCCTAAACTATGTAATGTTTTTCCACATGTGAGGTTTAATGAAATAGATGACAAATTGCATTAAAATTCTCCCACGCTGGCAGTAGTTGCTGTGTGGAAATCAGGGATTCAGTTTGTTGGGGACTTTAATGGCTACAGTTCTGAGAGACTGACAGATTATCAGACTTAGTTTGTCTATATTGAGCTGTATGGCATCACACAGGATCTGAGAAAAAATAATGAATTTTCAGCTGTTCCAAGAGAGCATGGTTGCTGATGGCTACATCCTTCCCTTCTTATTATGTTGCAGAGTTGACCTCTGATATCTAACCATATAGCATTGCAATGGTGATGACTAAGGCTGATGAACCTCTGAACTGCGTAGCAGCATGGGTCTCCAAGGGGTTAAAGTACTGCCTCTAATTTTGTTTTTGATCGTTTTATAGACGTGACCTACAAAAATCCCTGTCCTTGTGAATGGGCCTCAGAAGAAGCCCCAGTCTGAGATTATTGGGAGATTAAAGCAGATTAGTGAGGAATGTTAGATGAAGTTTCACACTGTTAAATAATTCCTAACTCGTATCCTACGTCCCTGTGGATGGACCATGTGTGAATTGCTTTAATACTGTTCATCCTGCAATTAGAGATAAAAATAAAGGGGAACATGTAATGGAAATCCAATAAGGCACCAGTTATGTTCTGGTCAAAATTTCATGTGTTCCCTGAGCTGTTTCAGAGCCCTAATCCTCTCTGAAATTCCTCATCTCTCACTCTACAGGTCGGTCCAGGGCCAACATGATCCCTGTAAAACATCCCAGACATCCTAAAGCATCTGATGACACTTTAACCTCTGATCCAGAGGTCATCGAATCCACGACTAAATCCACCCCTCCACCCCTGCCTAAAAAGTCAGTCCCACGTGCCCAAACAGAGCCATCCGCTCTAGGTAGAGAACTCTCTGCCCCTCGACCCAAAGGAGAGGCCAGACCAGGCGGGACCAGTCTGAGTGTCGCCAATCCACTCTACGATCTCGAATCCACATGGGACACGGCCAGTCAGAGCTCCTCACTCAGCTCGGAGGCACGACATCCTGACGAATCTGGAGACTCCCTGGAGCGTCCCGTGGGTGGGCAGAGCCTGTCTTGCCTAACCAATAGCAGCTCCATGCAGGCATGTGACCTCCGAGGCTTTCGAAGTACAGAGAGTCTGACAGCCCGGACGCGAGGGGTTGGGAGACCTGCTAAAGCCCAGAAACAAGTGCCGTACAGAGGCATGGAGAGCTGGGAGGAAGTGGTTGGGAGGATCCGAGGCCTGCACACGGATACCCTTCGCAAGTTGGCAGCCAGATGTGAAGATCGATTTATGGCCGGACAAAAAGATCATCTACGCTTTGGAACAGACAGCTGGTCTCATTTCCGGCTGACTGCAGGAAAACCCTGCTGCGAGGCAGGAGATGCTGTGTACTACACAGCGTCTTTCGCTAAAGAACCTCTTACAAACTACGCCGTTAAGGTGAAAGTTCAGTCTTACACATATTTATTGATGCATGTATATGGACAAGCTGATTTAGCTGTCTACATAAGTCAAGTAATGGTCACTTATGCAACTCACAATCATTGCTTCTTGCAAGAACAGCAAGTGTGATTCGACTAACAGTTGATTCCAATAGAGTCTGATGGCAGCATGTTGCTAAGCTAATGGCTTGTTACTTAATACAGACAGAGATTGTAACAGTGCATTATGAAATTATCCACAAAGGCTACATTCAGTGCTTTCTTGCCCATACTGAGATATCTATCTTACCAAGCTCTACTAATTATGCTGCCTTCAAGGCTTTTATCGATAATTCCTATTATCGTTGCTCATATCAATAAGGATTAAACCCCTTATCAACCTTAAAGTAACCCTCTGACTAAGAAGGGAAAGCATTACTCGTATTTTCCCAGCCTTTGTGTTGGCAGCGTTCCTTTGATACTTCAAAATGTTGCCTAGGTAATCAGCTCAGACTTGCATGTATTTGCAGAGAATAACATTCTCTTTCTGTCTGATCTCAGATTTGTCGGGGTGTGGTGAAGGAGACTCAGCAGCAGTTTTTTCACAGCCTAGCAGTTCGGCAGAGTATTGCTGTTCACTTCAACATCCAGCAGGACTGTGGGCACTTCCTGGCAGACGTTCCGGCCCGCCTGCTGCCCTGGGAGCGAGAGGAGGATGGAGAGGACAAGCAAGGCGGTACGGAAGGAGGAGAAGAGGGAAAAGGAAAGGCGGGTAAGAGAGATGCGGCAGGTCCGGGCGGGAAACTCTGCAGCCGTGTTGTGGTGATCACTCGAGAGGTGCCGTTCCAAACGGTGTCAGATTTCGTACGGGAGGGTGTGGAGAGGCACTCGCGAAACCCTGAGCTGTACGAACGCCAGGTGTGTCTGCTGCTGCTGCAGCTGTGTATAGGACTAGAGCATATGAAACCCTACCACGTCACGCACTGTGACCTGCGGCTCGAGAACCTCCTCCTGGTGCACTGTCAGCCCGGGAACCCTTGGAACCTGGAGCTGCTGGAACCAAACAACAACGCTGCATCCGGACCTTCCTCCACCGCAGCTTCCGCTTGCCCTGCCCGCCTCATCATCAGCAACTTCTCTCAGGCCAAACTCAAGAATGTGGTGCTGGAACCCGCTTCGCTCCGAGACCAGTCCCGTCTGGCACCTGAGCTCCTCACTGCCACTCAATACCGCAAGTGCGACGAATTCCAGACCGGTATACTGATCTATGAGATGCTGCATCGACCGAACCCATTCGAGGAAAGTCCAGAGCTAAAGGAGAGGGAATACTGCAGCTCTGACTTGCCCCAGCTACCCCTGCGATCCCTGTACTCCAATGGCCTTCAACAGCTTGCCACGTTGCTACTCAATCCCAACCCTTCCGAGCGCATCCAGATGGCGGATGCCCGGGCGTGTTTGCAGTGTTTGCTGTGGGGCCCCCGAGAGGATCTGTTCAATTTGCTGAACCCCCCGTCCGGGACAGTCCAACGCCAAACCGTCCTGCAGAACTGGCTGGACCTGAAGCGAACGCTTATGATGATCAAGTTCGCTGAGCGTTCTTTGGACACTGGCTGCGGCGTGAGTCTGGAGGACTGGTTGTGCTGTCAGTATCTGGCCTTTGCCACCACCGAATCTCTCAGCAGAGTGATCAAGATCCTGCAGCAGCCACAGGGCGTGCTTATCTAATCGCAGGCGAACACGCCAATGAAGCTGGGACGTCTAGACATATGCGCTGTACAGACGTGTGATTTTTTTTTTTGTTGTTGAGGAAACCGTTTGACTTTTTAGTGAATGTGTTTGGGTTTGGTTTACTTTTAATACCATGCAGAGAGTCCAAACGAACCGTTTACAGGAAGAAAAGTGACTAAGTGAAGTCATATTTAACTCCACAGATAATGGCACATTTATAGAGCTGCTTTTATAAACAAGTGAAACTGCATGACTTGTGTGTATGTGTGCGTGTGTTGTAGGTTTTCTCCCAGTGTGTTTAGTTACGCATTTTATTCTGCTGTAGGGACTCGTGTATATCAGCAGGAAACCACTGATCCGACATCAGCTGCATCATGATTTATGATTCCAGAAGCTCATGAAACAATTGGATAGCTATTATATAATCATCACATATTAGAGTTTGTGTGAGGGACGTCAAATTAAGGGTTCTCCAGTGGTTACGTTAAGTCACTGAAAAATGAATTTAAGTCTAACATGCCTTACTTTATAAGTGTCTGTGTGTGTATATATATATATATATACAGTATATATAGAGAGAGAGAGAGAGATTTATGGAAAGAGGCAAAAACGTCATCTTTCATCAGTCATTTCACTCAAATATGTTTTTATCAGATCCTGATATATCGTACAGATTAGTTCGAGAGTACATATTGGATATTTTTCTACCACAACAAGAGCACTGTAAAGTTTACCAAAGACTAAACACTCTGAACCACAAAGAACAAAACATATTTTTACATTTTGCATAGTCAAAGAGAAGATATTAATACTCTCCCTCTTATAGAAAGTGTCCTTATGTACCTAAAACAAATGCAGTTTGGTTCTTCAGCAGTACTTTGGCTCTCCAAAGTACACAGGAGCATTTCCAATCAGAGGGATTGGCACCAAACTCGGTCTAATCAAACGAGAGTCACTCCAGATTCTGATCGTAGCGTTTACACTTGCAGTAAAGGCTCTGAACTGCTTTTGAGACATATCAGGATGAATATAACCCTGACCTTACCCGGATATCACTACGCGGATGTATGTGCAATCATTAAAAGCAAGTGTTAACATTTGTTACAGTATTTTAGACATATTTAACGCACTTGATATTCTCAGCATGCGATTATTCTTTATCTTCCTGTTCCTGTTTGGCACATAACTGATGAGAATGCAAGCTTTGGGATCAGACTCCCAGAGAGGCATATGCGAGGATATTTGATTGTGTTTGTGAAGCATTAGTTTGAACCAGGGACGGCACATTCTTCAGCATTTTGTCCTTGTTGTATGTAGTGTTATTTTGAGGCGTGAGTGTGTGTTTCATGCAATGGCAATATAGATATGGACTTCAGAGTGAAGTGTGAGACACACACAAGGTGCATCCCAGTTTGCTTACTCATGCATACTACAGCTATGTACTTCAGTGATGATGGGAAAACTGCATACTTTTGAGTATGTAGTATGCTAGTATTGCAGTACATTATGTAATAAAATTAACACATTATATGTAAACATTGACTTGTAGATACATTTATGATTATTCACTATTACAACAAAAAAGTTGATGAACTGTTACAAGCTCCGCCTCTTCTGTAGCGCAAGGGGGTTGTGGGTAATATTGGCTCAAAATGCATCCACAGAAAGTACATACCATCCATCTTTAGATATAATATTTTTTTGGCATACTATGATTTGCATACTTTATAGTATGGATGGTATGCAAATTGGGATGCAGATATTGTCATCCGTTTCTATTTTTATTTCATTTACATATTCAAAAGAAAGGGATTTAATGATTGTTAGTGCTGAGAAAGGGTTCGAGTGAGGTCATAGCGTCTCTGTCAATCACAAACTAGGGCGGGACCACTGGTTTGCTCCCTTCTTCTATTTCCAAAGCAGCAGTTACAGTTTCATCAATTCTAGAGAGAAACAGGAATATTGTGTGTGTGTGTGAGAGAGGAAAAATTGCAGTGTGCGTCACGCTGAATGTTTGCGGGTCACACCGTAGCAATATGTTGTATTGAATTATATTTGTATATAATAATTTGAGTGTAGTTTAAATTCATTTTAGCATTACGGGCACGATTCTGTGTCACAGAACGAACTGTTGTGGGTAATATTGGCTCAAAATGCATCCACAGAAAGTACATACCATCCATCTTTAGATATAATATTTTTTTGACATACTATGATTTGCATACTTTATAGTATGGATGGTATGCAAATTGGGATGCAGATATTGTCATCCGTTTCTATTTTTATTTCATTTACATATTCAAAAGAAAGGGATTTAATGATTGTTAGTGCTGAGAAAGGGTTCTAGTGAGGTCATAGCGTCTCTGTCAATCACAAACTAGGGCGGGACCACTGGTTTGCTCCCTTCTTCCATTTCCAAAGCAGCAGTTACAGTTTCATCAATTCTAGAGAGAAACAGGAATATTGTGTGTGTGTGTGAGAGGAAAAATTGCAGTGTGCGTCACGCTGAATGTTTGCGGGTCACATTTACAGTGTATGTAGTGTGTAAAAAAAAAACTTAGGATGTTTATGCCAGGGTTATTATTGTAAGCAAAACTATTAAAAAATGTTGGTAATTGAAATAATGCTGAAATTAAATGAATTATAAATATCAGATTTTAAGCAGAAAACTAACATTATTACTAAAACTAATAATAAAAATGACCGGCACGAAACAAAATGAATAAAAAATGAACTGATTAAAATGAAAACTTAAAACATAAGAAAGCTCATTCAAATTATAAACGCTGTTTTATGCTTTAAAAAACAGTCATGTGACACCAAAGTGTACCATATTCATGGAATTTGCCATCTACAGAGATATAAACAACAGAAATACATTTACATAGGTATATATTAACTACAGAGCTACTCGGATACTGATTTACAGAAATAGTATTAACTTAAATTGTGTGTGCATGTCAGCAGAATGTGTAGTCTGGATGAGCTTCCATTTAAAGTTGCTCTGGACTCTGGAGTTGGGTCAGAAAGAGCCAGTCACAGCTCCTGAATTTAAGATCCCAGACTGTGTTCAAATACTGCGTGATACAAAGGTCAGAATATAACAAGAAACTCATCTAATGTACACTACCGGTCAAAAGTTTGGGATCAGAACGATTTTTTATGTTTTTTACAGGAGATTCTTATGCTCATCAAGGCTGCATTTATTTGATCAAAAATACAGGAAAAAATGTAATATTGTGAAATATTATTATGATGTAAAATAACGTTTTTCTATTTTAATATACATTAAAATCTCATTTATTCTTGTGATGCAAAGCTGAATTTTCAGCATCATTCCTCCAGTCTTCAGTGTCACATGATCCTTCAGAAATCATTCTAATATGCTGATTTATTATCAGGGCTGGAAACTTTTGTGCTGCTTAATATTGTTTTGGAACCTGTGATACTTTTTTTCAGGATCCTTTGATGAATAAAAAGTTAAAAAGAAGAGCATTTATTTAAAATAGAAATAATTTCTAACAATATACACTACAGTTCAAAAGTTTGGGCTCAGTACATTTTTATTCTTTCTTTTTTTGAAAGAACTTAAAACTTTTATTCAGCAAGGATGTGTTAAATTGTTAAGAAGTGATAGCAAAGATTTATATTGTTAGAAAAAAATCATATTTTTAATAAATGCTGTTCTTTTTATTCATCAAAGAATCCTGAAAAAAGTATCGCAGTTTCCAAAAACATATTTGGCAGCACGACTGTTGCCAACATTGATCATTCTAATAATAAATCAGCATATTAGAATGATTTCTGAAGGATCATGTGACACTACTGGATAACGGCTGATGGAAACTCAGCTTTGCATCACAGAAATAAATAATATTTGAAAGGATATTAAAATAGAAACCATTATTTTATATTGTAATAACATTTTTCAAGATTAAAGTTTTTTCCGTATTTTTGATCAAATAAATGCAGCCTTGATGAGCATAAGAGACTTCTTTAAAAAACATTACAAGTCTTACTGATCCCAAACTTTTGAACGGTAGTGTATATTATTATGTGTTTGCTTATATTCATCTTATACATTTGGAATTGTATGTACAGTATATGTATCTTTATATATAACAGTCTTCACATGTTGTCCTGTTCTGCAGTATTCATTCACTGTGGAGAAAAAGATCATGGCTGAGTGGGAAGAACAGCAGTGGAAGAACAGGAAAGCCAAAAAAATGCCCCAGAGTGTGTGTTCCACCTGCCCGCCGTATTGGCTGATGTTCAGCAGCCCACAGCAGAGCCGCAGGGTGCACCTCAGAAGTGCAGAATTATGGGAACTGGGCCCACGCCCCCGCAGTTTAAGCCTCAGTGCTGCTGACTCGCGTAAGCTCCGCCCACTACACTGTAGATCCATAGATCTTATTTATAGGTCTTATTTAGGATTACTGATGAGCTGATCTTGTGTTTTAGGGTGTATGTCCGCGGACGTCCGCAGGACTACAGGATGCTTCAGCAGATCTTCTGTGCGCTTTGAGTCAGGAAGAAAGGGATCTTCTTGAAGCTGTTACACAACATGGATACACACTGCACACTGCCATAGTAGCACTGCAGAGGACAGGACCCAAGAGTCCAGATCAGGTAACACACACACACTACATGCAAACAGACATATAAATATACACATTCTCTCTCTCCTTCTTTCTGGATCTTCTCCAGATTTTGAGTTACCTTATGTCATGTGGCCATCTGTGTCGGCTGGGTTATGAGAAGACTCAGGTGAAAGAAGCTTTGGAGATGTTCCAGAACTGTGAGACCAAGGTGAGACACCCTACCAATCAGCATCAAGGGCACAAAACACCTCTCAAATCAGCAACCAATTGGCATTTAATGGACAAAACATTCCTCAAATCAGCATTTAGCAAGCCAGACACTTAACCAGTCAGCATCCAGTGTCCAAAATGTCCCTCAAATCAGCATTTAGCACTCAAAACATTCAACCAATCAACATCCAGCACACGAAACATTCCTCAATCAGCATTTAGCGCTTTCCAAACACTCGACCAATCAGCATCCAGTGCAAAAAACACCTCTCAAATCAGCAACCAATTGGCATTTAATGGACAAAACATTCCTCAAATCAGCATTTAGCACTCAAAACGTTCAACCAATCAACATCCAGCACACGAAACATTCCTCAATCAGCATTTAGCGCTTTCCAAACACTCGACCAATCAGCATCCAGTGCAAAAAACACCTCTCAAATCAGCAACCAATTGGCATTTAATGGACAAAACATTCCTCAAATCAGCATTTAGCACTCAAAACGTTCAACCAATCAACATCCAGCACACGAAACATTCCTCAATCAGCATTTAGCGCTTTCCAAACACTCGACCAATCAGCATCCAGTGCAAAAAACACCTCTCAAATCAGCAACCAATTGGCATTTAATGGACAAAACATTCCTCAAATCAGCATTTAGCACTCAAAACGTTCAACCAATCAACATCCAGCACACGAAACATTCCTCAATCAGCATTTAGCGCTTTCCAAACACTCGACCAATCAGCATCCAGTGCAAAAAACACCTCTCAAATCAGCAACCAATTGGCATTTAATGGACAAAACATTCCTCAAATCAGCATTTAGCACTCAAAACGTTCAACCAATCAACATCCAGCACACGAAACATTCCTCAATCAGCATTTAGCGCTTTCCAAACACTCGACCAATCAGCATCCAGTGCAAAAAACACCTCTCAAATCAGCAACCAATTGGCATTTAATGGACAAAACATTCCTCAAATCAGCATTTAGCACTCAAAACGTTCAACCAATCAACATCCAGCACACGAAACATTCCTCAATCAGCATTTAGCGCTTTCCAAACACTCGACCAATCAGCATCCAGTGCAAAAAACACCTCTCAAATCAGCAACCAATTGGCATTTAATGGACAAAACATTCCTCAAATCAGCATTTAGCAAGCCAGACAATTAACCAGTCAGCATCCAGTGCCCAAAATGTCCCTCAAATCAGCATTTAGCACTAAACATCCCTCACAAAACACACGTCCCTGCACAAAACAAACTGTCCATTTAGAATTTAGCACTAAAAACACGCATCCAATCAACATTTAGCACATTAAATACAACAACCTGATCTATTGTAACTGTATTGATGTTTCTGTGTTTCTCTCAGGCTTCAGAGTTCCTGTTTCTGCTGGCTCAGTTCTGTGAGATGGGTTTCCAGCAGAGCACCATTAAAGAAGTTTTACTGGTGCATGAGAACCATAAAGAGAAAGCCCTGGAGGAGCTTATGACCCGCAGCGGCTAAGAACACACAAAAGATCCTCAGCTATGTGAACAAATGAATCGCCACCTCCATGAGTGAAATAATCCTCAACTCCATGAGTAAATGTATAAATGAATCCTCAGCTATATGAGCATATGAATCAGTCTTAATCTCTATTAATGCATTAATGAATCTCTATCTTCAGCTCCATAAATTAATGTATAAATACTTACAAATCCTTCAGAATGAATGAATCCTTTGGAGCTTTAATACTCCAGTCTCTCGTGGTGAAGAGGTCTTGTTTGTTGATTCATTTCATTGTAATCATTATTATATTGATACCGTATGATTAACTGTAGGTCTGACTTCATGACAAAGATTGATAGTTGATGACAGAACCATAGATCAAAATTCATCATGAGGATGATTAATCATCTAGTAAAAATTAAAATTTGAAAAGAGCTAGGGACCGTTTTAATGCCTTTAATTAAACACTGATGTGATATTTGTTATGCATCAGTTGTTTAGTTTCAGGACTGTTTTCCTAATGTTTGGAATGTAATAAGAGGTGCTGATTTTGCATAAACATTGTCAAACAGTAGCCTGCTATCATCAATTATTAATCTCACAATAGCAGAACAATAAATAAACCTCTGATCTGATTGCTATATTTCTGTATATTTCTGTTTCCCTGATGCTGTCTTTCTTAATTATTTATTTATTTACAATAGATTTTATCTATTAAAGATTTTATTAAAAAAATAATCTCAAAAAGAAACTGATCACATGCTAGTGAAAGGTGCTATATGAGCAAATATAAAATACATTATATTGTTTAAATGTAAATTTATCAAGGCAAATAGTCCCTTTTAAACTTATAGTTTTCTGTAAGTTTAAAAGGGACTATTTGCCTTGATCAATTTACATTAAAAAAATATAACTAAGCAGTAATCAATTTGATTACATTCTGTTCTGCTGATCAATGGTTCCGAACTAAACGTAAAGACTCGTTCCATTCCTCAGCACAAGCCAGTTAATCCGGTCAATCAGCTGGCTTGAATTGTCAGCCAATCAGTGTGCTTGAATAGTGCCAAGCATGTCCGTCAGCCTATCAGCGAGCAGGGTGTATTTGCATAGCTTGGTTTCGGCCAATCAGAGACTAGAGGCGTTTTAGTGCGGCGTTTGAATTTTTAGCCAGAAGTTACAAGGCTAGCGTCGGCTAAATCGTGAAATAAAGCGTAAAATAAAGTTCAGAAGTAGCACTTAACGATTGTGTAAATCTCATCGGAGATCTGCGGCGGAAGGACAGGATGAGGAAGAGGTAAGAAACAGAGAGAGTTTGGAAGTGTAAAGATTTGTTTATGTATAGATTAGTGTATGTATTGTGCTAATGCTAGCTTCAGGTTTTCGATGCTAATGTTTTAGTAAAAATAGTTTTTAGGTTAAAAATGGTCGATATTTTCGTGATTTGGTTATTTTTTAAAGATGGATTTAGCATTAGCACGCAAGTTATGAAAATACTGCTATTTATAAACATCGCCAAGCCGTTTTCCAGAATATCAATGATAACCAATTAATTCTGCTATTAATGGAAACTATCGTGGTTTTATTATTGAACAATACACACAGCAATCAGTGATGCTGCACATTTATTGCTCATTTAGTAATAAACATATGACTTATATTTGTCAATATGAAGTATAATTGTCAATAATGCTGTTGATTTGATTATTAATTCATAAGACAAATACTAAAAAGGCAAGCTCATTTTATTATACTGTTTAATAATATACAACACCGTCTGACATCTGAATCTTTAAAGGATAACAGAACATGAGCATGTATTCATTAAATATGAACGTGTGTAATTTCAGTGAGATCCACGCTGCAGAGTCTGTATCATGTCTGAACAAGGCTCTCAATGAGCTGAAGGACATCTGGGAGGAGATAGGGATCCCGGAGGACCAGAGGCTGCAGCGCACCGACGCCGTTCACATGCACATCAAGGTCAGTTCTGGTCATCTGTGTTTCTCATTGACTGGAGATTCGTGGAGACACCGGTTCAATGTGAAATCTTTGCCATTGCAGAAACTGCTGGACATGATGATCGCAGAGGAGGAGGGCTTGAAGAAACGCTTGCTGAGCAGTATCGAAACGTGCAGAAAAGAGGTGGCCAGCCTGTGTAATGAACTTCAGGTGCAGGAGTATCAGGTGAGTCACTCTGCTCCAAGTCATTTTTGGATAATGGCATAGTAGCAGCCTGTGCACTCTAACTTCTGGATGTTTTGTAAAGCCGGCCAATCAGATTGGAGATTGTGTGTGCTTGGCAGGAGGAAGACGGTCTTACGATGCTGCAGTTGGAGAAGGATCTCCGTACACAGGTCAAAATGATGGTAAAAGAGAAAAGTGCTCGTCAGAGCGAGCTGAAATCTCTGATTCAGCAGGATCAAGATCTGTGTGACATCCTGTGTGATGACCTCTTCCCCATCCATCCCGAACGAGTGCCGTCAGAACAGCAGCTGCAGGACTACAGACAACACATCAACACCCGCAACCAGGAGAAGGTAAAACACACTTGCAGAGCTGCCTGGGTTTTTTTGTCTTTTGTTTTTTAGTATGTGAAATAGTATTGACATACTAAGGTGACTATATTGGAAATGTATGCGGTTTTAAAATTTTCCAATAATTCAATAATCAAGTCATATTAAAGTCACAGTTTATATGTACATTACCGGTCAAAAGTCTGGAATAATATTTCTTTTATGTTTTTGAAAGAGGTCTCTTACGCTTACCAAGATTGCATTTATTTGATCAAAATAAAATTACTCAATTTCTTCAGTGTCACATGATCCTTCAGAAATCATTCTAATATGCTGATTTGCTGCTCAATAAAAAAATTTTCTTATTCCCAATGTTGGAAACGGTTGTGCTGCCTTTTTTTTTTTTTTTTTTTTTACCGTGATAGACCACAATTCAAATGTTTGGGTAAATTAAGATTTAAAAATGGATATTTCTGTTCATCAAAGACTTATGAAAAGAATTACTTAACAGTAATAACTGTTAAGCTGAGCAGCAATAATTGAGCTACAAATCAGCATATTAGAGTGATTTCTGAAGGATCATGTGACACTGAAGACTGGAGTAATCACAGAAATGAATTACATTTTAAAATAGAAAACTGTTATTTTAAATTGTAACAATATTTCACAGTATTAGTTTTATTGTATTTTTGATCAAATAAATGCAGCCTTGCTGAGCATGAGACTTTTTTTCAAAAACATTAATAAATCTTAATTGTTCCAGAGTTTTGACAGTTGGTATATCCTGCATTCTTAAATGAATAGTGTGGTAGTTTGCTTCTCTGCATATGAAAGTATATCCAGATTGGTTACAGCAAGTGTGCTTGTGTGTGTTCACAGGAGCGTCGTCATGCCGAGTTTGTGGAAATGAAGCGTCAGATCACAGTGTTGATGGCGGATTTGGAACAGCATCCTGACACCTCCTTTGAGAAAGACGCTGTGTGTGAAGATGAAGACGCTTTCTGCCTTTCTGTGGAAAACCTCAGCTCACTGAAAGTGTTACTGCACCAGGTACACACACACACACACTTCACACAGTTCTTTTTAGCTGTTGGTTGAAACCCAAATGCTGTCAACTAAAATTAGAAGCAAAGCTGGAGGATCTTGGACACCTTAAACCATTAAATTGAAATGAGCCCTTTCACAGTATGATTTATTTACTTACATATTTAGCAAGCATGCATTAAATTGTTTAAAAGTAACAGCCATTTATAATGTTCAAAAAAACCTCTAATTAAAATAAATGCTGTTTTTTCAAACTCTGTTCAATCCTGAAATAATGTATCATCATTTCCAAAAATAATAAGCAGCGCAGTTGTTTTAAAAAGAATGAAGAAGAAATGTTTCTTCAGCACCAAATCAGTATATTAGAATGATTTCTGAAGGATCATGTGACACTGAAGACTGAAAATTCAGCTCTGCATCATGGTATCATTATACCAACAATAATTTGATGTCAGTGTTTTGTTTTTCAGCGGGTGACATGTCACTGGCTAATGGTGTGTGTGTTGTATTTCAGCTGGACAGCCGTAAAGTTGAAAGTGAAGCGCTGTGTGTGTCCATCCGTGGTCGTATTGCAGAGCTGTGGGAGATGTTGCAGATTCCTGAGGAAGAAAGACAGAGAGAGAGTCTCATGCAGAACACCCACACTAGCACAAAGAGCAGATTGAATGCAGTAAGTACACTCACCTGTCACTAAAGTAGGTCATGTTGTTTCTGCTGGAATTATAAACCATTCCTCACGCTGTCTTTCTCACTGTGTCACAGCTGCAGGCAGCGCTTCAGCGATTGGAGGAGCTGAAAAAGAAAAGCATTGAGCGTGTTATTCACACAATCCGATCGGAGATTGTCAAGTTTTGGGAGAAATGTTATTACAGCCCGGAGCAGAGACAAGCCTTCACTCCCTACCACAGTGGTATGCTAATGGCTAGTTTCTTGGCTAAATCCCAATTCGTATACTTCAGAGTGCAAAAAGTACCAACTGTGCCGGTGGTGGGAAAGTACAGAAAACTTGACTTTAGAATGTAGTTTTTGAAGGTGTTATTAAAGGAATAGTTCACAAAAAAAGGGAGATTTGCTGAAAATGTACACGCCCTCAGGCTATCCAAGATGTAGATGAGTTTGTTGCTTCATCAGAATAGTTTTGGAGAAATGTAGCATTCCATCACTTGCTCACCAATGGATCCTCTGCAGTGAATGGGTGCCGTCAGAGTCCAAACAGCTGATAAAACATCACAAGTAATCCACACCAGTCCATCAATGAACATCTTGTGACGTGAAAAGCTGCATGTTTGTAGGAGACAAATTCATCATTAAGGCATTTTAACTTGAAACTGTCGCTTCTGGACAAAAAATATGAGTCCATAATGCATAATACACTTCCTCCAGTGAAAAAGTCCATCCCCTGTTGTCTTCTCATATCAAAATCTGACATGTTTTTTTGGAGCTATTTTGGACGCTTTTTACTTGTATACTTAGCATGATCTGTGCATATTTCTCTTCTGATTCAGACAAGACTACTTTTTTCACTGGAGGAAGCAATATTATAAATGGAGGACTTGTATTTTAGCCAGAAACAACAGTTTAAAGTTAAAGAATGTCTTGATGGAATTGTTTGTTACAAACACAGCTTTTCACTTCACAAGATGTTAATTGATGGACTGGAGTCATGTGGATTATTGTGATGTTTATCAGCTGTTTGGACTCTCATTCTGACGGCACCCATTCACTGCAGAGGATCCATTGGTGAGCAAGTGATGGAATGCTACATTTCTCCAAATCTGATGAAACTTGGATGGCCTGAGGGTGAATATATTTTAAGCAATTTTTCATAATTGGGTAAACTACTCCTTTAAAATTTCCTGTTGATACTGCACTGTATTCATGCATACAGTTCTGTAGCAAAAGGGTTTGTGGATAATATCAGCCCAAAAAACATGGATGCATGCTTCAAAAATCCAGAAATAGTATGCAGTTTGTGCATCTAGACAATGAGACCTAATCTTAATCTAGCATATTGATTAAATTAGTAGAGGTTTTATGCAACTTGGAATTGAGCGATAGTGTTTAAAATGCGTTAGGTACACAAAGATTTGTTGACGTTTGATTTTATTTTGTGCTGTTAGATGATCTGGATGAGGAGGTGTTGCGTGAACATGAGCTGGAGTTGGAACGACTGAAGCAGGATTATGCCGAGCACAGCGAGCTGTATGACGCCGTCTCCACCTGGAGCAGCAACTGGACTCTTTATCAGGAACTGGAGGTGTTAAATCATAGGAGATCAGCTGAAAACATTCAAAACAAACATATTACAGTTTTTATTTTTTTAATTGCTTAGACACTAAAAGTGGTACTTGAGGCCTACTCAGTGAAACCATCCACTCATACACCTAATCTTTAGTCCAAGTTTGCAAAACTACAAGCACATTACTTGCTTTAAACTCAGTTTGCTATTGTCAAACAAACTTTTTGCAAACCTCTAAAAACAGTTCTTTACATTGCACACATCATTCAAAACTAACAGCTCTTTTGTTTCATTTGGGAAACACTGCCGTTTAAATGCCACACTCATTTACTGATGACCTACACCCAGAGATCATGTTGAAAACACTTAGACATCATTTGTTATGTATGACAAACTCCTGTGCACTCCACTGCACTCTGAACAAGCAAAAGACACATTTTGGAGCTATTTTGGACGCTTTTTACTTGTATACTTAGCATGATCTGTGCATATTTCTCTTCTGATTCAGACAAGACTACTTTTTTCACTGGAGGAAGCAATATTATAAATGGAGGACTTGTATTTTAGCCAGAAACAACAGTTTAAAGTTAAAGAATGTCTTGATGGAATTGTTTGTTACAAACACAGCTTTTCACTTCACAAGATGTTAATTGATGGACTGGAGTCATGTGGATTATTGTGATGTTTATCAGCTGTTTGGACTCTCATTCTGACGGCACCCATTCACTGCAGAGGATCCATTGGTGAGCAAGTGATGGAATGCTACATTTCTCCAAATCTGATGAAACTTGGATGGCCTGAGGGTGAATATATTTTAAGCAATTTTTCATAATTGGGTAAACTACTCCTTTAAAATTTCCTGTTGATACTGCACTGTATTCATGCATACAGTTCTGTAGCAAAAGGGTTTGTGGATAATATCAGCCCAAAAAACATGGATGCATGCTTCAAAAATCCAGAAATAGTATGCAGTTTGTGCATCTAGACAATGAGACCTAATCTTAATCTAGCATATTGATTAAATTAGTAGAGGTTTTATGCAACTTGGAATTGAGCGATAGTGTTTAAAATGCGTTAGGTACACAAAGATTTGTTGACGTTTGATTTTATTTTGTGCTGTTAGATGATCTGGATGAGGAGGTGTTGCGTGAACATGAGCTGGAGTTGGAACGACTGAAGCAGGATTATGCCGAGCACAGCGAGCTGTATGACGCCGTCTCCACCTGGAGCAGCAACTGGACTCTTTATCAGGAACTGGAGGTGTTAAATCATAGGAGATCAGCTGAAAACATTCAAAACAAACATATTACAGTTTTTATTTTTTTAATTGCTTAGACACTAAAAGTGGTACTTGAGGCCTACTCAGTGAAACCATCCACTCATACACCTAATCTTTAGTCCAAGTTTGCAAAACTACAAGCACATTACTTGCTTTAAACTCAGTTTGCTATTGTCAAACAAACTTTTTGCAAACCTCTAAAAACAGTTCTTTACATTGCACACATCATTCAAAACTAACAGCTCTTTTGTTTCATTTGGGAAACACTGCCGTTTAAATGCCACACTCATTTACTGATGACCTACACCCAGAGATCATGTGTTGAAAACACTTAGACATCATTTGTTATGTATGACAAACTCCTGTGCACTCCACTGCACTCTGAACAAGCAAAAGACACATGAGAGTAGTTTCACATTCTTCACGTCTGTGTAGTTATGTGGCTATCTGTATGCGTCTAATTATTTTATGTTTGTGTGTAGAGTTACTATGCACAAATATCATTTTTTTAGAAAAATTAAAATCGTTTTAAAGTGTTTGCCTTTGGAAGAGATGTGTGATGTTTTGAGAAATGGAGCCATGGTTTCAAAACCTGTGTGTAAGCATTTTTTTTTTAAACCGTAAAGATGTTTGTGAAAATCGGTCTAATTATGGTTGGTCTTCTTTCTCCAGAAAAAAGCCACAGACCCCTCTCGCTTTAACAACAGAGGGGGAAACCTGCTGAAGGAGGAGAAACAGAGAGTCGACCTGCAGAAGAGTTTACCGAAGGTTTGAGCCGCTCTTTAAACGAACTCTGAAGTTTGATTGACTGGAATGGCTTGTACGCTCATGTTTGTTTTGTCTTGATTGGCCAGCTGGAGAAGAGTCTGAAGGCTCAGATTGACCAATGGGAAGCGACACACTGTAAAGAGTTTCATGTGAATGGGCAGCCGTTCCTGCAGTATGTGGAAGGCCAGTGGAATCGACACCATATGGAGAAAGAGAGAGAAAAACAGGAACGGGTATGAACACTGTTTTTCTTGAAATTACTACTTCGGACTTAAATTTTATTTCGAATATTAGTTTCTGACATGAGGTTTGTACTGTGCAGCAAATGAAGAAAATGAAGCAGACGGAGGAAGATCTGCTGTACGGCACCATCATCAGAACCCCAACCAAGAGAAGACTCGCTGGAACCCCGACACCTGGAAAAACACGCAAGGTACTCACTGCATACGTGTACTAACTGTCGACCAATATGATTTTACCAATGCTCTGATGCCAGTATCAATTGCAGGGATGCTAATACCAATAAAATAAATATGTAATCTATTGCAGTGTCATTTTATAATCATAGCAGATGTACACTACACTAAGGCCTGGTTTCACAGACGGGGTTTAAGTTAAGCCAGGATTAGGCCATAGTTCAATTAGGACATCTAAATATCTTTTATAAACATGCCTTAGAAAATAACATTACTCGTGTGCATCTTGAGATAAAACAATGGCACAGACGTATTTTAAGATCAGTCAGTGCAAGTTTCTCTCAGTTAAAACTGCCCAGACATGCATTTTAGGGCTTAAGTCTGGTCTGTTAAACCGGGAGTAAATGTACCCGAAATTGCTGTTTTGCATTTATACTTTTCTAAAAGAAAAAAAAAAAATAATAATTGTATATACATTTAATGTTATTATTACACAAACATATACTAAACAAAATTATATACATTTAAAAATGTATTTATTATTATTTATTTTTTTAGCTGACATCCACCTCTAACATGTGTAGCTCCACCCCAAACACGACTCTCCGTTCCATATGCTCCTCCCCTTCTTTGAGACCGCCCCTTTCCTCCAGCAAGGTGAGTTATGCCGTTTAAACCTGTTGTTATATATTAATTTCTATTCTAATCATTAAAACTGTAAACGGCCTCTCTGCTAGTTGTGTGCACGGACCCCTGCCCGTGGCCGAACCCCTCGTGGTCTGGAGAGGAACAAGGAGAATATCGCCCATCTGAGCGGAGCTTTGCGCACGATGGCCGCCAGCCCTCAAATAAATTACTCCATTACATCCGTGGCCTCCTCCTACTCCGAGTTTGCGGTACGTTCATTATCCTGCAGTCTAGACGCACAGGCAGCAGACGTAATCAAGTGACCCCCGTGTGCTTATTCTGCCTTCTGTTATAGAAGGACTCTGAATCCACTGCAGCGTCCAGGTCTGTATATCTAAAAACGTTCACTGTCCATCGCACTAACACACACTCTTCTCGTCTAACCCGACTAACGGAGGAGGGTCTGTGTTTGTGTGCGCGCGCGCTTTCAGCTTCTAACAGTGAAATGAGAACTTGGAGACAAACACAACAACTAAAATACAATCTGCTGTTTTTAAAGACCCTATGAAATCATAATTGGAGGTGTGAGACATTAAAAAGTGGTGAAATGGCAAACTGACGGTTGTCAGATTGTTTCAATGGGGCTTTAATGATATGAAATTAGTTTTTCTGTCAAGTATTGGTCTCCTGGATCCACAGATTTGCTGGGCAGATTGGTGAATTGTTTATCTGCTGTAAACAAGCTATCACTGATGTTCTTTTAACTATTTAAGCTTAGAGAAAAGATGAACCTTGCAGAGCGGTTTAGTTCACGCAAAAATGAAAACTCTCCCTCAAGGCGTTTCAAACTGAACACCTGCTGGTAGCCATTGACTTCCAAAGTATTTTTTTCCCCATACTATTTAAGTCAGTGGCTACCAGCAACATTCTTCAAGATATCTTATGTGTTCAACAGAAGAAGGAAATTCATATAGGTTTGGAATAGGATAGTGCAATATATCGCAATATGCATATCGCTACGGCTTGCAATATTTGGGGCCAAGAACAAAAGACAAAGAGAAAATCACTCACTGCTCTTAGCTAAATAACTTTTGTAGCTTAAGTAAGAATCAGTGCATATTGAATTCATAGAGTAAATGTTAAAATGACGTTTTTATGTAATGCTAGAGTAAAACACTACCGTTCACTTTCAGAAGTTGTTGTAGGGGTGCTTTCTACTTCTCACAAAAAGTGAAACATGTATGCTAGTTATATTAGAATCAGAATGAGCTTTATTCACCACTTAAGTGTGCGCAAATACAAGGAATTTGTTGTGGTTTTTCAGGAACTCTTGGTACATACATGCATACAAATAACCATATATATATATATATATATATGAATGACACGATATTTATAGAAGTTCACAGAACTGACTCGGCAACAGCTGTTGCATTATCATATCGCAGTATTTAATGAGTTATCGTATATCGCATTTTTCTTCAATATCGCAGAGCCTTAGTTTGGAACAATGATTATATTATTGCTCGTTTTTGGGTGACCTGTCCCTTTAAGACTGGTAAAAGATGCGTAAACATGAAGGGTTGTGGACTGTCTAATGGTAATATGACTTCATATTTGTGTCTACAGCGGGAGCTCTCAAATGCCTCTAAATCCAGCGTCAAGGCTGGAGTTCTGAACTCTACCATCACACACTGAACTCCGTGGATCAAAGATGGACTGATGGGCATCAATGCAGACAAAAAAAAGCTTTTATGGAAATACTGAATGTGTGAATCATTTAGAATTTGTTGAAGAATTGTAAATATTTTAGCTCTGTTTTTTACTCTTTTTCTCTTGGCTTGTTTTGTATTTTTCTCCCTTATTTAATTTTCCTTTTATGAGTTTTAAACAAGTGATTCTCTGTCTTTGAGCTTGACTTCACCTGCAGTTTTTATGAAAACTCCATTAACACCGATCTAAGGCCTCTGAGATGGATTTTTTTTTTACTCTAAAATCACGTTGGCATTTAGATGCATTTCAGATTTTTTTTTTCTCTAATTGCACAGCACACTAAGTTTGTTTATTTAGCGTCACTCTGATATTGCTGCTACTCTGGTGGTTGGCATCCTGTAAATAAATGTTTGTTTTCATGGGGACATTTTGTACTTTGGAAGTGATTTATTTATTAGGATGGATGAGGATGAACGCTGGGTGAATATTAAATTGATTTCTATTTATTTATAGTATTATTCAAAGTGTGTACCTGAACAATAAACTTAAACGGCTGTTGAGCTGAAGATACACAGCAAAAATTAAAAAAGGGAGTTTTTGATCCCTTGTATCTGACCAATCCGAGACATCTCTGAGTTTAGTTTGTAGAAAGGCGCTATATAAAATAAACTTATACTATTATTATAACTTATGAAACGCTACCATTTTATTTTTTACGTAAATGTGCGAGACTTCCAGTGTCAGGCAGTGCACATTTGATCGTTTACTGCACCTTGTTGAAAACAAAATTCATTTTTGGACACTTGGGGGCGTGAGATATTCGGGTACTATGATAGTACCATGTTTTTTTTGGACAAGTACCATGGTATTATTTGAGGGAGGCATCTAACTTATCTAGCTATCGTTTTATCCGTGTTAGCTAAATCACAATTAAAACTTTTTTTGCCAACAAAATACCAATATCATATAAAATGAAGGTTAGAGTCCTAAAACAATGTTCCCAGGACTAATATTTGTTTATATAAATATCAAGTTTATTTTAAATATTCAACTGCAGTATGTGTTAGAATAATATTTTTGATATTGTGACACTTTTGCTGTCTAGGCTTGTTTTGATGTTTGAATATAATCGGCTGTTTAATTTCAGGTTAGCTGTGACAATTTACCCCATTTAGTGCCGCTATTGGGGCATGTTGTCACAAAAGCACAAAGCTTTTATTGAATTATTGTTCGATAAGTTGTATCTTTTTGATGGGTAATAACGGTGGAAATGTTCAAAAGCATGTTGTAGCCAACACTTCGTGTGCCTAAATCAACCCTGAGAAATATTTAGTGTGACAACTAGCCTCTTCTCCCTTGTACGTGTGTGTGTGTGTGTGTTAGTGCTGAAGTTGCATTGCAGGGGTGGGACTCCTGCATTCAGATCTTCATCATACGCAGAGGAAAACCCAGACTCACTTCAGATCGGATCTAAACCCTAAACGCGCGCGCGTCAGAAGCGGTCGGGTCCTGCACGTGCATCTGATGCTGTAATGCGCGTTAATTGCTGGATGAAAGTGTGCGCGAGCAGGAGAGGGAGAAACAGACACTGTTGAAGAAGGTAAGAGCACACGCAAGCGCTCATGATCTCGTGTTTATGAGCACTCCTATTTCACGTGCATATGCTGCAAGTGTTGCGAGTCTATCCTGTATTATGACTGTATCTGCACATTATCTCATACAGTAATTTATTAGTATTTGATGTATTTCAGACACATGCGCTGCAGAATTATTGTTATGCGTTTTCTGCTTGTTGGTTTTGGTTCGATATGGAAGTGCTGATGCAGTGCGCGTGCCCGCGGCTCGGGTGGTTGTCATGGTGATCGTGATGGACCCTCCTCTGATGATGGAGGGGGGGCATTAATTTAACACCCAAGGGTCACATAAAACACTGCGGCCCCCGTGCAACAGCTGAGGAATTGTGTTAGTTTGTGTATTTTGGGAGTTTGTGTGCACTTTATGTTGCGAGTCGGTTTTGTGTGTGTGATGGGTTGTGTGTGTTGTTTTGGTTGAGTTGTAACCCAAAACCCCTCCCGTGTGTGTGTGTGTGAGGGGGTGTGTGTGTTGTTTTGGTTGAGTTGTAACCCAAAACCCCTCCCGTGTGTGTGTGTGTGAGGGGGTGTGTGTGTTGTTTTGGTTGAGTTGTAACCCAAAACCCCTCCCGTGTGTGTGTGTGTGAGGGGGTGTGTGTGTTGTTTTGGTTGAGTTGTAACCCAAAACCCCTCCCGTGTGTGTGTGTGTGAGGGGGTGTGTGTGTTGTTTTGGTTGAGTTGTAACCCAAAACCCCTCCCGTGTGTGTGTGTGTGAGGGGGTGTGTGTGTTGTTTTGGTTGAGTTGTAACCCAAAACCCCTCCCGTGTGTGTGTGTGTGAGGGGGTGTGTGTGTTGTTTTGGTTGAGTTGTAACCCAAAACCCCTCCCGTGTGTGTGTGTGTGAGGGGGTGTGTGTGTTGTTTTGGTTGAGTTGTAACCCAAAACCCCTCCCGTGTGTGTGTGTGTGAGGGGGTGTGTGTGTTGTTTTGGTTGAGTTGTAACCCAAAACCCCTCCCGTGTGTGTGTGTGTGAGGGGGTGTGTGTGTTGTTTTGGTTGAGTTGTAACCCAAAACCCCTCCCGTGTGTGTGTGTGTGAGGGGGTGTGTGTGTTGTTTTGGTTGAGTTGTAACCCAAAACCCCTCCCGTGTGTGTGTGTGTGAGGGGGTGTGTGTGTTGTTTTGGTTGAGTTGTAACCCAAAACCCCTCCCGTGTGTGTGTGTGTGAGGGGGTGTGTGTGTTGTTTTGGTTGAGTTGTAACCCAAAACCCCTCCCGTGTGTGTGTGTGTGAGGGGGTGTGTGTGTTGTTTTGGTTGAGTTGTAACCCAAAACCCCTCCCGTGTGTGTGTGTGTGAGGGGGTGTGTGTGTTGTTTTGGTTGAGTTGTAACCCAAAACCCCTCCCGTGTGTGTGTGTGTGAGGGGGTGTGTGTGTTGTTTTGGTTGAGTTGTAACCCAAAACCCCTCCCGTGTGTGTGTGTGTGAGGGGGTGTGTGTGTTGTTTTGGTTGAGTTGTAACCCAAAACCCCTCCCGTGTGTGTGTGTGTGAGGGGGTGTGTGTGTTGTTTTGGTTGAGTTGTAACCCAAAACCCCTCCCGTGTGTGTGTGTGTGAGGGGGTGTGTGTGTTGTTTTGGTTGAGTTGTAACCCAAAACCCCTCCCGTGTGTGTGTGTGTGAGGGGGTGTGTGTGTTGTTTTGGTTGAGTTGTAACCCAAAACCCCTCCCGTGTGTGTGTGTGTGAGGGGGTGTGTGTGTTGTTTTGGTTGAGTTGTAACCCAAAACCCCTCCCGTGTGTGTGTGTGTGAGGGGGTGTGTGTGTTGTTTTGGTTGAGTTGTAACCCAAAACCCCTCCCGTGTGTGTGTGTGTGAGGGGGTGTGTGTGTTGTTTTGGTTGAGTTGTAACCCAAAACCCCTCCCGTGTGTGTGTGTGTGAGGGGGTGTGTGTGTTGTTTTGGTTGAGTTGTAACCCAAAACCCCTCCCGTGTGTGTGTGTGTGAGGGGGTGTGTGTGTTGTTTTGGTTGAGTTGTAACCCAAAACCCCTCCCGTGTGTGTGTGTGTGAGGGGGTGTGTGTGTTGTTTTGGTTGAGTTGTAACCCAAAACCCCTCCCGTGTGTGTGTGTGTGAGGGGGTGTGTGTGTTGTTTTGGTTGAGTTGTAACCCAAAACCCCTCCCGTGTGTGTGTGTGTGAGGGGGTGTGTGTGTTGTTTTGGTTGAGTTGTAACCCAAAACCCCTCCCGTGTGTGTGTGTGTGAGGGGGTGTGTGTGTTGTTTTGGTTGAGTTGTAACCCAAAACCCCTCCCGTGTGTGTGTGTGTGAGGGGGTGTGTGTGTTGTTTTGGTTGAGTTGTAACCCAAAACCCCTCCCGTGTGTGTGTGTGTGAGGGGGTGTGTGTGTTGTTTTGGTTGAGTTGTAACCCAAAACCCCTCCCGTGTGTGTGTGTGTGAGGGGGTGTGTGTGTTGTTTTGGTTGAGTTGTAACCCAAAACCCCTCCCGTGTGTGTGTGTGTGAGGGGGTGTGTGTGTTGTTTTGGTTGAGTTGTAACCCAAAACCCCTCCCGTGTGTGTGTGTGTGAGGGGGTGTGTGTGTTGTTTTGGTTGAGTTGTAACCCAAAACCCCTCCCGTGTGTGTGTGTGTGAGGGGGTGTGTGTGTTGTTTTGGTTGAGTTGTAACCCAAAACCCCTCCCGTGTGTGTGTGTGTGAGGGGGTGTGTGTGTTGTTTTGGTTGAGTTGTAACCCAAAACCCCTCCCGTGTGTGTGTGTGTGAGGGGGTGTGTGTGTTGTTTTGGTTGAGTTGTAACCCAAAACCCCTCCCGTGTGTGTGTGTGTGAGGGGGTGTGTGTGTTGTTTTGGTTGAGTTGTAACCCAAAACCCCTCCCGTGTGTGTGTGTGTGAGGGGGTGTGTGTGTTGTTTTGGTTGAGTTGTAACCCAAAACCCCTCCCGTGTGTGTGTGTGTGAGGGGGTGTGTGTGTTGTTTTGGTTGAGTTGTAACCCAAAACCCCTCCCGTGTGTGTGTGTGTGAGGGGGTGTGTGTGTTGTTTTGGTTGAGTTGTAACCCAAAAACCCTCCCGTGTGTGTGTGTGTGTGTGTGTGTGTGTGTTTGCGCGGCGGCTGGTCTTTCTCCAGAAAGGTTTCCTCCTGCAGGCAGCGTCTCTCGTCGCTTGTGTTTCAGTGAAAGTGTTATTACGAGTCATTCTGGAGATTAAAAGCACGCTTGATTTATTAGCGTTCGCTCGCTTCAGTCCTGCGTGAGAGTAGCTGACAGTGCAGACTTGAGCCCCTCCGTCCGCTTCTGATCACGGCCACTGTTTTCTCCGCTCTGAATGCAGCGCTGTCCGCTGGAAAACAATCATATCTGAATGATTAGCGCTCCAGGACCGTTTAAAGCGTCTTGATGAGCTCCGTCACGCGGCCGCGGACGCTCGGTTCGGGGCTCAGGGGGATTCCAGCGCTTGTTGGTGGAGGGGCTTTTAGAAGAAAATCGATTTGTTTTCAAGGTTTTTAGAATCAGCTTCTTTTTCCAGTGTATTAACTTTGAGTTTAGGGCTTCATAGAAGATACAGAGCTTTAAAGGGATATTTCATCAAAAATAAAATTGCCATTATTTTCTGTGAATTTCTTTTCTTCCATAGTAGGCCTACACAAAGTGAGACTTTATGCAAAATGTCCTCTTTTTTCCATAAAAAAGTGAATGGTTTAAACTGAAACTAAATGCTTATTTTAAATTGGTCTTTGGTTGTCACTAGTAATTATTATTTACCTATTAATTCTGTTTATTATATACTTATTAAAAAATGAATTTTCTTTAATTAGGCTAAAAATCAGGCTATATACACACACACACACACATATATTATTAAATTATATTAAATAATAAATAGTATTAAATAAAAATATAAATAGTATATAAATATAGTATAAATAATATAAATAGTATTTAGTCATATTTAATAATAGTATTAAATAATAATATATAAATAAATTGGTGTTTTTTAAATAATTGAAGGCTGAAAAATGAATGACAATGAAGACTGAAAATTAAAAAATATTAATAAATACTATAATAGTATATAAACATTAAAATAACTGCATGAGGGTGAGTAAATAATGACAGAACTTTACATTTTTGACTGAACTACCCCTTTAAAACATGTTTTTAAGTAAAAAAAAAATTCAAACACACACACACATATATATATATATATATATATATATATATATATATATGTATATAGTGTGCGCGTCTTGGCAACTAATTGAAATAAGATTAAGTTGAAGGATGAAAATAGGCTAAATAAAACAAAAATAAAAAAATAACACTTAAAAATGGCACTTAACAAAATAATTAAATCTTAAATTAAAATGAAAACTAAAAAAATAATAAATAAAACTAATAATATTAAATAAAGAATACTAAAATAACTGCAGGAGGGTGAGTAAATAATGACAGAACTTTCATTTTTGGCTGAAATATCCCTTTAAAACTAGACCTTTATGTCTGTTGGATAAAGACTTTAACTTCTACACAACCTCTTCAATCTTATTTCACTAATGAGAATCCATCCTTGCTTTTCTACATGACCTTAAAGGAAACAAACCAAAACCAACTGACGAAAGCAGGCTTGGGATTTCTGCTCCGCGATTCATTGTTTATCAAGATGATGGTTTACAGCTCAAGTCATTGCGCCATTTGGGAAATTATTTTGGGATATTGGCTTCAGCGTCCAGACGGTATCACTGATCCAAGAGTGTGTGTGTGTCCATCTGTGCTCCTGTAGTCATTACAGACTGAGCGTGGGCCGTTACACAGAGCTGCTGCTGATATTCCTGACAGCGCCTTCAACACATATTCATTTCACAGCAGACATGTGAAACCCATAATGCCCTGAACCAGCGCTCGTAACCCTGCGGGTGCAACTGTGAGTGCATCTCAGAAGCTTTAATTGGCCCGTTGTCATAATCTTCTACAGAAGTCTTCTCTCTGCTCCCGCTGCTTCCTTCATCTGATTACCCACAAGTCTCGGCGTGACTCACAGCATACACGCCTCTCACTTTCTCTCTCTCTTTAGACCTAACTACACTTTTTTCCTGTCTCAAGTGTCTTTCTCAGGTTTGAAAAATCGCATTGTTTATGACTTTTGGTAACAGTTTACCATAGATTCTGCCAAAAATACCAACTGCAGTTCACTTCCTATAATAAAAATGTGGTGACTTGTAATCAGTCACCACTGTCATCAAAAAAGAAATGAAAAAGATTATGAATGAGCTTATTATGCCGAAGTAATACTGTAACAATAATCAAACAAATTACTATAAATTTATAAATGCCAATAAAATGTAGACATGGTAGTACCATATTTTTGTTTTTTTTTATTTTATATATATATATATAATACCCAAGCTGGAGTCTGCAGACGGTCCACTAAAAATTTGAGAATTTTTTTTTACAAAATGTATTTTAATAGTGTTAAATTAAATTGTTATAATAAATGTCTGGATAGAGTTTAATAGAATAGAGTAGTATATAGTAGCAATATATATTATGTACACTAATTTATATTAATGTTATTCTTAAATATTAAATATATCAATTAATAATATTAAATAAATATTATATAAAATAATTTACAACATCATACACCATGGCAGCACAGCATTTTTACCATGTATTTATTTTTACCATGGTAATACCATAGTACTTTGCATATTTTCTGTGGTAATACTACATGTGCCATGTGGACATGTGCCATGAAAGTACCATGTTTTCTGACCTTTTTTGGATGTACTATGACGCTACTGTGGTATTTTACGATATGTGCAACGGTAATACAATGGTATTCTTTTAACAACCTTGGAGAATAATGTACCATGAATATGTTTATAATTCAGAAGTACTATAGTATCATGGTCTTATCATCAAAGTCCATCACTTTACCATGGTACAACCACGGTATGTTATTTATAAGGGGCTGTTTGAAGTAGGTCATATACATTTATTGTGGTTTGTATTAACAGTAACTGTTGTAACAATGGTTGGTTAGTGTGGTAAATCTACGAGGAAGTGTTTAAGAGTGTGTTGCGCTGTGTGTTTCAGGTGGCATTATGTCTTTGCAGGGTCAGGATATTTCTGAATATCATCTGAGCGGTGAGCAGTCATCCTTCATACACCTCTTGATTTCATATGCATCCCTCTAAGAGAGTTTCTGATGTGTGTTTGTGTGTGTTTGTGTTTGTGTGTGTGTGTGTGTGTGTGTCAGTGGTGTTAAACCCACCTGGCTGGGAGGTGTGTTTGTTTGTGTTAGGGTTCCTGGTTCTGTTTGCTGTGGTTATAGTGAATCTGTGGAAATTATATAAATCTGGCTCCTTCCCGACTCCATCTCCGTACCCAAACTTCAACTACCGCTACCTGCAGGAGAAATATGGCTCCTCCCACTCTGAGATCAGACAGAAGGTAATCAAACCACATTTCTGTAAGTAAGTTAAGCAGGGGTTTTCAAACTGGCACCTATAAGGGGTCCACGGAAAATTTGAGAAGCAGTAAAACATACAAACAAATGTATTTTAAATTATCATATTATAATAAAACATCTAGATAGAGTTTTGTGGGATATATATATATATATATACAGTGGGTACGGAAAGTATTCAGACCCCCTTAAATTTTTCAGTCTTTGTTATATTGCAGCCATTTGCTAAAATCATTTAAGTAAATTTTTTTTCCTCATTAATGTATATATATATATATATATATATATCTTAAATAGGAATGATATTAACTTTAAACATATATAATATATAGACATTATAATATGAATTTATTATTATTAAAACCAGATATGTTAATTAAACCACTTTTTGTAATTAAGTTTAGCTGGGGTTTTCAAACTGGTGCAAGTTTTGGCTCATAAAATAGAGGAAAAATATTTATTTTAACAGTTAGTTAAAATAAAACTATATATATATACATACACACATACATTATTTTAATATAATGACAAATAAATAAAATATAATCTTATCATTTAAATATAAAAAATGGTATTTATACAATATATATACAATTTACAATATATAAGTATTATAATAATTTTGAATTTTGTGTAATGACAAATAAAAGATCATCTTTTAATTTTGTAAACAAAATACTGTGTTTATTATATGACGCTTGCCGGTTTCCGTGCAGAGGGTTGCATCTTCCAACCAGCGGAGGGCTTCCTCTGCGAGCCGAAAGCCCAGCCTCCAGCTGTTGGACACTCCAGATGGTCTTCGGGATCTGGGAACGCTGGAGTTGATGAGCCGAGAGCTGGATCCGAGCGGAGGCACCCTGAACCGCTCCATGTCCTCTGAATCGCTGTGTTCCATCTCTTCCGTGGCTCAAACCTTCGGGCACGACTTCACGGTGGGACAGCTGGAGGTGACGCTGGAGCTGGACACTCGAGCTTCGCTTCTGCTCGTCTCACTGCACCAGGGTAAAGATCTGCTGGAGAAGGAAGAGGAGAGCTTCCTGGGCTGCTACATCACCGTCACGC